>NW_027069479.1:2529556-2551818 GCF_002906115.3 Quercus suber
AAAAAACAGAATATTTTGTTTAAAAAGTTAAATATGGAGTTATCTGTGGCATTTGTATGAATCTCAAAGAGGAAATTAAATGTCATTTTGATAAGTTTTAAGGGAAGTTGTGTAATTTAATTTATATATTGCTTTGTTTTATTTAATTTATTTATTATTGAAGCCTTGAATATTTTTCACATATAACTAATTTATATTTGCCCAAACTCAACAACCTTTCTCTATATATCATTATCATGCATTAAGAGAATTCTCAAAGATGGCGAATCATGATTGTTAAAATTCCTATACTGGAACAACCATTGAAAATTGAAATGCTTATTTATAGTCTTAAATATGTTAGTTGGATCATCAATGCTTAGAGAAAGTAAGCAAACAATGATAAATGTGTGTGCAAGTCCAAAACTGGTGATGCAGCATAGCAAATTTGGAATAGCAAAGATAGCCTGCCAAAGCATGATAAATTGTTGCCATGACCTATCACACATGCTAATCCATACCATACATATAACTTAAATCAGACAGTATGAGAAATTAGTCACTGATTATCAGGGGGGGGAAAAAAAAGAGAGAGAAGAAGAAGAAAAAGAAGAGAAATCAGTCACTCCATAAATCAGACTCTTATGTACATTGTTAATAAAAAACACTACAATTTATGCATGCTTTATAAATCTATAATTTTAAAGAAATATTCACTATAAAAATATATTTGAAGAAATTAAAAGACAACATAGAAATGAAGAATACACAGACATGTAAACTAGACTCAATACAACAATAACAAAACAAAAAAGAAGAAGGAAACTTTCAATCAAAATTCTACACAAAGCAACATGTGATTGCAATAACAAGATGAGAATTTGAAAAATTGGAAGAGAAAAAGGGATACACAGGTAAGGAAAATGGAAAATTCCCACCTCTCAGCCGCATATAACACTCAAAAAATGTGAAATTTCATTCAAAATCCCACATATGACTACTGAGAATTAATGTGAACAAAAACTCCAATTATAAACAAATCTAATTTGAAGAAATTAAAAACCAACCAAGAATTTAGACAAGTGAACTAGATATTTCAAGTTATGCAGCCCACAAGTTGAAACTGTACACCCCAACTTCACAGTAAACAATAGAAAATACAGATAGCAATAGTAAAATAATGAAACCAGCAGGCAGGATTTACCAGTATGCTTGGTAGCTACAGGGAAGTGAACAAGATACAGATCCAGATAATCTAGCTGAACCTTCTTCAGACTATCTTTATAGGCCTCAAAAACATAACCATAGAAATGAATTCCAAAGCTGCAATTTAGGGATAATTATAGTAAACCCACCTGAGGTTAGGCCCGTTTTCACTTTGCCTATCCGTGGTTCAAAACTTATCACTTTACCCACCTGAGGTCCCTTCCGTTATCACTTTACCCACCTGAAGTCCCTTCCGTTAGAGATCTGTTACCCACCTCTCCCTTTGCCGTTAGAAGAACACATTTTTAGAGAAAAACAAACATTACATGAATCAAAAAGTTAGGGTTTGATATTAAAAAAAAATGTATATGAATGTAAGAAATAAAATTCCAAACAACTACAAATCAAATTGTTTGAAATTAAAACAAGTATTACACCGGTGGTGGCTCTTTTGTACTTCAACATGATCTTCCCCTTCCACAAACTCATCAACAACCCAATCACCCAGGTCTGAGAGAGGAGAAAAACGATTATGAACCACCTCATGGATACCGACCAAGGATCGGTGACACCACTGTCAGACTCGGAGCCTCAATCTCCGCCATCGTCGAGCTACCCACCATAACACCGGTGGACCTAGAGTCACGATAGCCTCGTCCATGAGTAACCTCGGCATCGGAGACTGAGCCTAACGAGAAACCCACCTTAACAGAGCCGAGAACCACCGCGTCGGAGTTACTACAAGCCGCCAAGGCTTTTCCGGCCACTGGATGTCCAAGAACTCTCAACGGGATGGGTGCGAGAAGCCCCGATCATATCGTCAAGAAGCCCCTGTTCTAGGTTTGAAAATTTTTTGATCATGTGTTCTGGGTTGGGTCGTTGCTGCTGTTTGGTTGTTTGGCCGTTTGGCCGTTGGTGTTTTGGGTTGGGTCGTTGTTTGAAGATCATATTGAAGGGGAAGATCATGTTGATGAGTGAAGAGTGTTCTGGGTTGGGTCGTTGAAGGGGAAAAACGATTATGAACCACCCATGTGTTCTGGGTTGGGTTGGGTCGTTGGCCATTTGTTCATACCTCCAAGCTCTTTCAAAAAAATTCAAACCCTAACTTTTTGATTCGTGTTATGTTTGTTTTTCTCTAAAAATGTGTTCTTTTAACGGCAAAGGGAAAGGTGGGTAACAGATTTCTAACGGAAGGGACTTCAGGTGGGTAAAGTGATAACGGAAGGGACCTCAGGTGGGTAAAGTGATAAGTTTTGAACCATGGGTAGGCAAAGTGAAAACGGGCCTAACTTCAGGTGGGTTTACTGTAATTATCCCTGCAATTTATGTGCAATTAATGAAAGAATTTGTCATTATCTGAAAAACTTGAGTGTTACCACTACAGAAATAAAGGTCATTAATTCGCAGATAAACTAACCTTTGTAGTAATAAAAAGATCCTCTCTCTTCACAAGTCCGGACTGAAATGCTCCTACAACTTCGGTTTCATTCTTGTAATCAGCTGCAAGCAACATTATTTGTCAAATATCAAATGCCTAATAAAAACCTCAAAAGGGAATACATAGTACGATCACCACAAGAAAAACATTGTGAGCATTTTTAGTGGGAATGAAGCATGAAACAATTTCCCACATTTACTCTCCCATTCCAAATCTACTCTCAAGTTTCTGTTCTTCCAACAGTGTTGAATGTCAATGATTTTCTCAATTTTGATGCAAAGGTTGATCAATATACAGCACATACACAGTACACACGTTAAACAAAATGCCCAGAATTCTTGCTCACTATTTCTTTTCTCTCTACAAACCCTAACTGACGCCCTGAACACGATTAAGGACTAAAATGAGGTGTTGAGGTGTTAAAGCAATCAAAGAACAAATACTTCAAAGTTGTAATAAATTAAATTACACAACTTCCCTAAAGAACTTTCAAAGCTTTAGATCGCCCCCCCACCCAAAAAAAAAAAAAAATCTAAAATTTTACATTTAAAGCTTTACTTGATACCATAATGCGAGTCTGGCAGATCAGATGGTTACTAGGTCAATCAAACAGAGCGAGAGAGAGAGAGAGAGAGAGAGAGAGAGAGAGAGAGAGAGAGAGAGAGAGAGAGAGAGAACGAGCCTGTAATTTCTCGCCGATCAAATTGTAATCGGAGTCGCCTATACAACCGGCATTTTTTCGCCGTTGCCGGAGAGAAATGAAGATCAACGTGGACTCGATCGCTCGGAAAGTCGAGGTCGACCATCGGATTCCTCTCCGCCATTACTACCGGATCGCCGATAATCTCCTCAAACAGGTTTCTCATATAGATAAAATAATCCCTTTCGTTAATTCCCTAATCAAACTTTTTTTTTCTTTAATTCCTGCTTTATTAGTTCTCAATTTCAATTTCATTAGCTGTTTTTGGATTTAATTATGAACATGTTGATTATCAATTAGGGTTTTTTGAATTCCGTTTCATATAAGGGCAAATTATTAACAGTCTTATTTGCAAATGGCTTTTATAGGTTTTGATAGAGTAACAGCATTTCTCATATTTTGCTTGTATAATTGTCTATAGCTTATCATTCATTTTGGTTGTATAGAATTAATTAATGCCTACTGATGAAGCAGAGTAATTGGAAACAACAGCAACAAACAACTATGGATCCCCAATAAGACTAATTAGGGTCGGTCACATGAATTTTTTTATCCGCCATTCTATCCTATCCAAAATGGGCAAAGCTTGAGTTTAGTGCTATATTAAAGTGGACACGTAAGGATAGTGACACATTGTACTTTTGATTGTGTGTTATCATCCTGACAGGTTCAGTGTACTACGCCCAAGCCAAGTACATCCAAAACCATACTCTTTACTACCTCGTTAATGGACATGTCTTTGTTAACTACTACCAATACTATTTTGGGCTTTGTTCATTTTTTTTGTCCCTCGATTTGAAACAACTTACTCTTCCTTACCATAGAGCATAGCCGGTCTTATAAGAGTCTTAGGGTCAAAGTGCGTTTTTTAAACCCAAAACTCCGTGCAACTCCTCATAGCTTTTTTACAAACACTCATTTTCAATACTCCTAATGCCCTTCTCTACTTTATCCACTCTACTTTATTCCTATGATTTACATATTTTTCAAAATCTCATTCCTTATGAATTATTAATAGTAAAGACCTGAAAGATTTTTTTTAAAAAAAAAAAACACTCATAAAATGTTGAAGCAGGATTTTTTGTGACAATGTTGAATAGTATGAAATGCAATTTTTGTTTGTTTGTTTCTTTTATCTTATTGTTTATTTTATTTGTTTTGGGTATGCTCAGGCCAGTATTTATCGGGAGGAGAAGAATGTTGTAGATTTGTATATCATACTTCTTAGATATTCAAGGTAAGGAAGAAAAAGGGTGTGTATGTGTGTGTGTGTGTGTGGTGATTGTTCTGCTGCTAAAATGGTGTTTGTGCATTGGATGTGTGAACTTATTTTTGACTCAATGCAGTTTGGTGTCTGAAACTATACCATTCCACCGAGATTACCAGGTTCTGCTTCCAAAGGAAAGAATAAATTATAAGAAGGTGAGGTAACAATTTATTCATTCTAATTTTTCTTTTATTTTTGATATATGGTAACATATCTTCATGTGCTTTTCATGTTTGTATTCCAGAGATTGTCAGCAGTACTAGATGAGCTTGAATCTTTGAAACCAGAATTCCAACGTCGAGTGGATGAACTAAATGAGGGCCACTCTGGAGCTGGATTGCCTCAACTTGATGGCCTGGAATTAAATTCATTTGGTTCGGAAATGTATTCCTTGGAATGGCCTGCTGTTAATAAAAATTCTTACTCGAGTGTNATCTCTCTCTCTCTCTCTCTCTCTCTCTCTCTCTCTCTCTCTCTCTCTCTCTCTCTCTCTCTCTCTCTCTCTCATATTATAAAATTCCTAGGTTCCTACCTACATGTCCCAACTTAGCATGTCCACAAATCTTTAGGTTTGGAGAATATGTTGACCGTGGCACATGACTTCGCATTCAAAATGTTGACCTATTACAATTAATTATTTAGGTTTTAAATAACATAAACAATAAAAAAAAATTATCTAAATAAAAAGACTAAAAATAAAACAAATTATTGGCTCCCTTCACATGCAATTGCATTAAATGTAACCATATACCTGAATCACATCTCCGAAATGAAAATTGTGAACTCAATTAATATTCCCTTCTCATCTCATGCATGAAAATTGGTTTCCCTTTGATTGTAAAATGAATAATGAAAAAAAAAAAAAAAACATTATTTGTCAACAACATAACCATAAAAAGATAATTATTTAAGCCGAATTTTGCAAGTAATACACCATGAAAAAGTAATCAAATGGTTCTGGTTGCAGTTGCATGCATGTTAACATGTAGAGCTTGTAGATATTTTCTTAAAGTTTCCTATTTAGAAAAAGTTTGGCTTCAAACATGTTTGAATCCTTGAACTCCTACCACTAATAGGAAAATGATATGTATCTCATTATGTACGATGCATACATAATTTGCTTAGTTAATTGAGTTAAATGAATCATGAGCATTGCACATAACAATGATAAATACCATCTTCCTATTAATGGTTGGAGTCAAACTTTAGCTGATTCCATAATAAATTTGATTGTATTTTAGATTTTAAACTTTATGATCTAGCTATTATGCGCAATTTTGTGGCTTTCATTTGTATAGGACTTGTGGAATGATCATAGTGCAAAAATTGGACTTATGCTTAAGGGTATTTTGCTCATACAAACTTCAAGGCAAGATTTGAAGAAGATACTAAGTTCAAGGTTAAAATTTTGTTTGACAGTGTGTTTGCCTCTTCTTCATACGCACTTCTTAGAATAACAGCAAATACTTTTGATACAAAATTCTCTAATGTCTTGTTATTAGAATAATGATAAAATAATTAAATTTATTATTTTCAAGCAGCTTACACTTATAGAACAACCAATAATTTATCACTAACGTGGCGCAATGCTAATAAATCAATGAACATATATAGCACAATGTTTTAGTAGTTGATACTCATGCAAACTTACAATTCCAGCGTTCCACGCTTTTGGTTTTATGGGTATTCTTTGTTATTTAATTTTTTCTTGTTGAAACTGAAATGTTATTATATTCAAAATGGATATACAATGGCAATATAGACAGAGGCAGAGTCTAACATTTACCACAATTTCTCATTCAACAAGATAAAGAAATAAAAAAAATAAAAAATAGAAAACCCAGGAGTCAATATTAAAAAGGAATATATAACCGTTGTTAGTCCATAGTTTAGAATATGGTATTTATTACATGATTTATTATAGTAAACCCTAAGTTTATGGTGTAATTTATTTGAGAGACGAGACAGCACCTATATATATGATATATCCTAATGTAGGTCTATTAGTCCTATGCCCTATTACTCTCCCCTATAGTGGTCGGTGGGCTTGGAATGTGGACTCCATAGAAAACAATGGTGAATTCTCTTTCTCCTTGAAACTACTATATATTCTAGCCCACTGCCTTGAAACCATGTAGAATATATGGAATACCATTTTCATTTCTTTTACATGCATGCTAGGAAAGAGCACGTTCTATCACTTCTATGCACATGTTAGAGAGAACGAGAGTTTAGAAGTAAACAAATATTTTTCTCGAAACCCAAATTGGAATAAGGGAGCTAGAATTAAAAGAATATATGAAGCAGCTAGTCAAGGCAATTTTTTAAAATTAACTTTTAAATGTTATTGTTCTTGACTATCATTTTGACCAGTTAAAGTAGAACAAAAATCCGTCATACAAGAAAACAAGCAAATTCTCACCTATCTCTTTTCAAGATCATGCATGATGCAACAACGACAATCATACCTTCTAGGAAAATTGTATGTTAAAGAGAACTGTTGTACCATATACAATACTGTTCTTCAAAACATTTTTCCCCTTCTTTTTTTTTTCTTTTTTTCCTTCCCTAGTTAACAACCCAAATGTCAATTTATCTTCCCTTTTTAGTATTTTTATAAATGTATTCAAAGCATTTAAGTAGAAGTATGGAACAACTATAATGCCTCATGGTGTGTGTCAACATGGTTTTCCTTTTCCTTTTGTTTTGAACGAGTGAGTTGAGCCTCAATTATTTGTACTACTACTAAGTACTAACAATGATGTTAATTGTTATTGATATATAGGTCAAATATCATATTTTGAAGCTTTTAACGGAAATGTATATGGTCTAAATCCCCCTCCCGAATTAAAAAAAAAAAAAAAAACAAAGGTGTTAGTTTTTTTTTTTTTTTTTTTTTTTTAACCTTTACGGGTGAATAGCTATAGCTGTTGGGATTCTAAAAGCTTAAAATTGTTTGCAAGTAACTTCAAATGCTAACCAACACAGTAATTTTTTCGTACTCCATTCTATATCTCTTATACATATACAGGAACAGAAATTGATTAAAACAGCAACCTTTATCTTACTATAAATGAAATGTTTCGTTGGTATGATAAAAGAAAACAGATTCCTATATACACCATCAATGGTAAATATAAATAATTTAAAATGCTCCATATTTTAATTGTAAGAAACGTAAAATGAGTTTCAAAACATATTTTTAAAAATGTATGACAGGGGCAATCCATGCATAAAATATAGCAAAAAACAGCATCCAATGCTAATTTCTATATTGATGCATTATATTTCCAGTACGAATTTATGTATCTTGACTGTCAGCGGGTTTAACCTAAACTAAACTGTCAAAACCATTAATCGAAAAACACATATAAATAATTAATCAGTCTGACAAACAACTTTAAAAAAAAAAAAAAAAAAAGGTGATGAAAATAAAATAATAAAAGAAGAATTTGAACTTTATAAGGCTCCAATGTAGTTTTTCATCAGGACACTGGATTTGATGTTTGATCCCTACTCTTATAATGACATGTCAGGGTTCCGAGAGAGCTGAGTATTACACAAAAATAAATAGGTAAAAGCCCTAAAATAATAGTAGTAGTAGGACATTTTGAAAAAAGAAGAGAGAAAAGATTTCATGTCCACAAGTGAATGTCTTTTATAGTTTTATACATTTTGAGTCGCTGACACAGATCAGAGATCACTGCCTAGCCTTGGCTAGCTTCAACCATGTGCTTTTATCTCCCTCACTGCTCTCTTTCTCTTTCTCTGTTTTTCTTATTTATGAACTAGTTTTGCCACCACGTGATGCCCTTCAGTAGTGACTAGACCACCTTGCAAGTTTGATGTATATCTCCCTCGCTCATTGACCTATTCCACACTATCTATCTATATATTGTCTCTGTAATTAAGTATTTTTACTATCTTCTTCGAACACTACAAAAGCACAAGTTTGAGTCTAGTTTCATGGATTCTCTCTAGCTATATTAAACAAGAACAGAAAAACAAAAAAAAGTGAAAGAATAGAAAACAGATACATGGATCCTCACCAACTACAAAAGGAAATTGTGCATGGATCTCGTGACTCAAAAAGGTGTGAATACCCTAATTCAGATTCACCATCAATAAATCTAAAACAAATTTTTACACCATTTAAGGGTAGATTGTTATTAGTGTATAATAAAAGTGATATTTGTATGATTCCAGTAAAAGTAATGTTGTACTAAACATATCTGTGATCTCCACAAATTGTGGAATGTGGGTTTTTTATTATTGTTCTAGATATTATTTAAATAGTTTGGGATGATTAGTTTCCCATTAATAATAATTTTGATACTGATTTGGATTGTAGGATATATTTTATAAATATGTCCCAAATTAGTTTATAATACACCTAATACATAATTCATAGTAAAGTTGATAGCTATCACTAACCAGTTTTTTTTTTTTTTTTTTTTTTTTTTTTTAAATCTATTAGATATGGATTATGGTGAATGAAGTTAAATTTTCTTTCAATTACCTCATAAGGATTTCACCAAGTCCTCTAGGCTTTGAATTATAAATATCAACGATTGATAAGGTAAAGGCATAAAGCTTATAAAGTGTATCACCTTTTTAAGTTGTTGAGATTCTTCAATTTTTGGATTGTTGTAACTAACCATATATATATATATATATATCTTCACTTGCAAGGTGCGAGTGGTTTCAGTTTGACTGATTCAATCTATTGATCAATACTCAATAGTGAATGGTTGAGATTATCTAAGTTACGCATAAAATTTATAAATTTCTTTGGTAAAAAGTTTATTAACTATTTCTTAAATTAAAAAAATAAATGTTAATTGGCTATTAATTAGGTAATTATGCAATGTAATCTAAAGACAATTCTTTGCTTAATGGAAAAAGTTGTGAATCATTCATTCATTCATAAGGGAACTTACATATCATGTTGACGTCAAAAATAAGTTTAGAAGAAAAGAAGGACAAATGATAAAGTGGGGAAGAGAGAAGGCAGATGAAATTGAAGAGAACAATTTTTTTACCTTTGTTGGAATTATTAAAATTTTTTTTTAAAAAAAAAAGGACAGAGAAGCAAATACCCTCGTAAAATAAGATATTTAATCTTCTTCCTCTCTCTCTCTTTTTTTTTTTTTTTTCTTTTTTTTTTTTTTTTTTGAGAATCATATATTTAATCTATTGATAATAAAATGAGGGAAGTGTTTGTAAATACATTATTAAAATATTAAAAAATGATTAATAATGCAAAATCCAAAAATACCATTAAATAAAATATATTCTCTATCTATATTTTGTAATATGAGATGATTTTTTTTTAAAGAGTTTAATTTAGGACTCATTTGGTATATGTGTTTAAACATATATTTTTAATTTTTAAACAATATTACACATATTTCATATTTTTTTATCACACATATTTTTAAAAAATACAAATAACATTAATAGAATAACATTACCAAAAACCCTTAATATTTCAAAATTTATCATGGAAATTGGCAAACAAAGTGTATATATTTTGGCCACAGAGAAGATTTTAAAGGATAAGACTTCATATCTGGGACCCATGTAATAATCCACATAATTACTTGATCTGAGTGAAATTTATTTCTTTGTACCCTGACAGAATAGATACAGAGAGTACTGGGATGTGGGATACCATTGAGCAGTCAATTTCATCTTATTCCTTTATGGCTAAACATTGACAATCATGGCCTTGTTTTTACAATGGAATGTCAGTGCTAATTCCGTTTCATATTTCACAATTATGGTAAAAATAAAATAAAAATCAAGTTGGAAAAAGATCCCGTCTTAATATAATAAGGATCTGGTTAATGTATGACATATTGATAATTTATTTTAATTTTTTATAAAAAAACTAAAAAAAAAAAAAAGAAGTTAATCACTTTTTCATAAACAGAATATAAATATATACTCTAAATACATATGTTAGTAAAACCCTAATAATAATAAAATGTTTAGAATTCTTTTTTTAAGAATGAAGTGTTTAGTAGTTGATATAAAAAAAAAATGATGAAAATATTTACATCCATAACATTATTTTCCTCTAGAAAAAAAAATGATGCCATTAATATTTTGAACCAATTTAAATTCTTAGCTTTCTTTAATTAAACTTGCTCTTCAGATTTCAATTAGTTTAATAAGTAAAAATTTTGTTGGTCAAATTATAGGCCTGGATCAAATTCCATCTGCCCAAAATAAATTGGTGTCTTTACTTGGTGATTAAAAGCAATTATCATGGAGATAGAGGTAAAGCCATGTTGGGGTTTCCATATTTCAAAAAAAAAGAAAAAAAAAAGAATGGATATATTTTTTAATTTATATCTCAAATATAAGAGTTGGCCCTCCCAAAAATAAGTGTTGCCTCTTAAAAAAAAATGAAAAGGTTTGATTAACCTGAAGGTTCCAAAGAATATAGTTGTCCCAATGACTCCCTAAAAAATACAATGTTAATTTTAAACAAAAACAGACTTTCCTTTTTTTTTAACACGGAAAATTTTAATAGAGGTTTTTTTTCCTATCTCATCTAGTAAGTTAGTTGTTTTTTCAGTCCAAATTATAGAGTTTTTAATAAATAAATAAATAAATAAAATTATTTCGATCTTTTAACTTTGAAGCCTCAGTGGCCTGAGGATTTGATTGGGTCTATTTATATTTTATTTTATTTGCTTTGATTTGTGAACAATAAGTTAGATTTATAGTTGAATAATATATGAAATTGTAGAAATATTTTTTCTTTGGAACTAATTAAAGCTTTTGTTGTTTTACTGTTAAGTTTTCAATTGTTTAATTTTAAATGTTTGATTTAGAGTCCAAAAGGTTAAATTCAATATAATTCTTAAAAATAGCCAAACATGGATCGAGTTTTATTATTAGAAATGATAGTGATTGAAAAAAAAAAAAAGATTTTTAAGAATTACATCCCCAAAAAAAAAAAAAAAATCATTTCAAGATCCTTGGTCAATCTAGCATAATACTATATACTAAGTAATTAATATAAATTAATTACTAATATAATAAGTGATAAGTTCTCAAAAAAAAATAAACATATAATAAGTGATAAGTAACTACGATTATCAAAAATATAATAAGTGATATGTCCTGTGGATATCAAAAATATAATAAGTAATAAGTACTAAGATTATCAAAAATATAATAAGTAATAACATCGTTTCTTTCAAAAAAAAGAGAACATAAACATTTTGTTGGCACCTGTTTCTCAAAAAAGAAAATAAAAATAAAAATAGTTGGCAGTTGGCAGAAGGGAAATCTATGATCTCCATATGAATGTGTTTTAAAACAACCGTGGAAATGAAGGAAGTTGATTCTCTATAGCCCCCTTTTTTTTTAAACTAAATTATACTTTTGGCCATGAAAGAGGTTATTTTTATACAGTGGAAGATCTAGAAAATTTACCTTTGGGGGACAATATATAATTTTTTATTTTTTTGGTATGAAATCTAAAGGGCAAATTACAATTTATTTATTTGTAATTTGCCCAAAATTTAAGTTGAAATTTGACATTTTACCCACCTAAGATTTTATTAAAATTTAAGTTGCTTACTTATGATTTGAAATCTTATGATCAAGTGTTTTGCTAAATTTTTTTTTTTAATCATATATGATTTTGTATTTTTATGTTTTTTGTGTTTTTGAAGGAAAGAAACAAAAAAGTTGAATAAAATTACATATTTAGCCTTATTTTTAATAAAGATGGATTATGGAACTCTAAGTGAGCTAATTTCAAGTGGGTAAAATGTCAAATTTCAAACTACGAGTAGGCAACTTAAATTTCGATTAAATTACAAGTGGGTAAGTTGTAATTTGCCCAAATCTAAAATACTAATGTATAAATACTTCGTAACTCAATATGTGCTATAAAGAACAACTAAATACATGTTAATATAGTAGTATACACTATATTTTAATCAAACTAATCAAGTACATTTATAAATTATAATGTCATATGGTATATAATATATTGATTATTATAATAACAAATAATATATTAAAAGGAAAATAAAAAAGAAAGTAAATGAAAAAGTAAAGTAAATGAAAAAGTAAAGTAAATGAAAAAGTAAAGTAAAAAAATCAAAAGAAAGCAAATGAAAAATAAAGTAACACAAGAGCACTACATAGGGGTGAGGGCCTACTGAAGATTCAAGCTTGTTTTTCACTCTTTCTTGTCTAGTCTAGTCACATAGAACTTTTACTTTTTATATTGTAAACTCAAAATTGCAGCAACAGTAGGAAAAGGAAAGAACTCGAAAAAAAATGAAGAATAAGGCAAATGCCAACAAAGACACAGAGAGACCGAGAGAGAGAGAGTCACCTATAAGAGCACTATGCCAGGGACTTGGTTGTGTGGCAAATCAACAAAACTTCTAATTTTTCAGTTTTCCTACTGCTGTGGTATAATTAAGCACTAGATGTGTTGGGATGAAAATTAGATTTTTTTTTCCTTTTATTTGCTGAGGTAATTGTTAAAATACCTATTTATTCACTTTGAAGATGTTAAATATTTAATTATTGTAATTTTTTGACATATATATTTATGGATTGTATTCTATTTAAATGAAAATTATGTTTATTTTTAAACTTTCTTAAATATCTATGTATATTATCAGGTATAAGGGCTAAAATGGTAAAGTTCTTTTAAAAAATTTTAAATTATTTAGGATAATTTCAAAAAAAAAAAATCCTTAAATTTTTTCAAAAATTTTGAAGGGCCAAGGCCCCCTCGGTCCTCATGATGCTCCACCTCTGTTTTATATATTGAACTTTTTACCTTTCATAATTTTTATTATAGTTGATTTTGTTTTTATATTTGTTCTATTGTCAGTTTATGTTAATAATATAAAAGTATGTAATATATTTGTGCCTACAACCATGAAACTTTTAAATTCTATAGCATTTAGAACTAATATTTCATGAAATAATTAAATATGAATGGCACTCAATGATAATTAATAAAAATGGATGATATAAAAATGAACTCAGCCATTAAAAGCCAAATAAAATTCAACAGGAATAGAAAAGCTACTGGTTCAAGAACAGAAAATTCAACAGTTTCGACCAATCGAAACTTAACTTGAATCAATCAAAGGTCGATTTCTAGAATCAATATTTCAACCCATTAAACCCAATAGGTGATTAGGGTTTCAATTCAACTACACTTAGTATTTAAGTGAAACCCTAATGCACGTTCTTAAAGACTTTGGAGCTGCTCATTTTAGATCTAAAACATTTTGTTCCTTCTCCTTTCAAAGTCACTACTATAAATCAATTTACATACAATCTGAATTGGTAGATTTAAAGTTGCTACAAACTAGTCATGGAAAGTGCTGGATGTAAACCTTCAAGTGTGATCTTAGAGTCATAGATTGGAGGTCTACGTTGGAGAAAACTTTCAAGGGTGGCCTTGGAGTTGTGGATTGGAGGTTCATATTTGGAACACATCTATATCAGAGACGCCTGTGGGATTCAGTGCTCAATTCGGTAACTATAATTAGATTTACAATGAATAGGGTTATTCTGATTGTACATCTCTATTTGATAGTGGATTTGTTCATCTTAGGATTGGTCCCCCCAAGTTTCCTTGGAACAAGTTGTTCATAAGGTTCCCTAGGTCATCATCATATTTACTTTTCCGTTGTGCATGATATTGATACTTCTTTGATTAACCTGGCTTTTGTAATCAATCTGATAACAACTCAACCTTAAAATTGGTTAAAAACCAGTTGTCTCAGGGTTGTAAATCTAATGATTTTCCTTTATTTGGATGTTTAAAAATTTAAATGGAAAAGAGAGGAAATGATAAGAGAGAAAAATTGACATGGAAATAAGCACTAAAATCTTAACAATTATTATTATTAATTAATTATAGTAGTAAACGAAATAATAATTCATCTCTTTTTATATTAACTAAATGCATGGTTAGACTAGGAGGTATACACACCGTTGACAAACAATCATGAAAATTTTAATTTTAATATTTTGCAGGGATGGGAATAAATTGAAAGTTGATTTTCCATTTTTTTTTTTCCCACTTTTGAGCATCCACATTGATGGTGCTAAAATTGCTAAAAAGCTATTTAGCACCTCAAATATAAATAAATAACTCTCCTACATCATTGGTGCCGTAGTTAAATATTTTTGGCTCATTAGAGAATTCACAATGACGTTGCTAAAATGACTAAATAGTCATTTTAGCAACTCAACCACTAAAAACACACTTATAGCAAAGTTGTTATTTTGACTCATTACTAATTTTTTAACTCATTGCTACAGTGGATTGCTAGAGATAGCAGCCCACTATAGCTAAGAGTTATTTGCTACAAATAATATTTTATTAGTCTCCCACATGCTTAACCTCTCCCATAGGAAAGAATATTTTGGATGAAAAGTATAAAACGGGAATAGAAAAGAATATTTAAATGAAAAGTTAAAAAGTTTAGATGTTTTGATGTTGAGTGTTTTGTAAAGTAAGTTGTTAAAATAGATAAAGTAAATTTTTGAGTTGCTAAAAGTTATAATTTTTAGCAACTTTACTATGAGTGCTCTTACTATAGTAAATTGTAACTTGTAACAATTACTGTAGCTGGCTGCCAAACATTAAAAATTAATTTTTTTTAATACCCACAAGCCCTACTTTTTCTCTCTCTTTCTTCATTCAAACCCAACCGTCAGTGTGTGTGTGTGTGTTCTTTGCCTCTTTCTCTACTTCGCTCTCTGTGCCTCTCTAGGTCATGGTGTTCATGGTGGGTCTCGAGTTCGGCTGGGTTTGTGTAGTTAGGTTGTGTTGGTTTTGGATGATTTGGATCAATGGTTATTGGTGGTGTGGATGTGGTATGGTTGGTGGTACTAGTGGATTTGGCTATGGCAATAGGTTAGGGGGGGGGTGGGGAGATCTGGACACGATAGCTATCCATTTCCTTGTGGTTGAAGCTATCATACGCTAGGCCGACCATTATGACTTATTATAGTTAATTAATAATTTACTTCTTGTTCCGTCTTTCTTTTTGCGAATTATATATTGTTGTTTTTTTTTTGAAGCAGAATTATATATTGTTGTTGAAAGTTTACTACTACTTAAAAAAATGTTACCTATTATTTATATTAGATATTAGCTTGTCCTATCTGTTTCTCACGTGAGGCTGTCTGTGTTTGCATGGCCCACTTTTTCAGTATCTACTTCCTCCTTTTTTAAGAGTCAAAATTTTTTGCTCTACTCAACTTACTCTATTTTACTCTATTACATACTTTACAAATAAAAACATGTCATCAATTAATTGTTTAAATTTAATTTTACATAGTTAAAATAATAAATAAAATATTAGTTTATGAATCGAATAGTAAATAACATCTTATTTGCATACATATTAAAACTATATAAAAAATGTAATCCAACGATAAAATTTTCAAAATATGAATTTAATAATAAATTACTGAGTGGTGTAATTTTAACCTATAAAAAGGGAGTTCAAATCTTCTATCCTACTCTTCCTGCTCCACTGTATACTTTACAAATAAAAACATGCCACATGTCCATCTATTTTATTAAATGCTAAATTTATGTCTTTTATTATTTTAATTTCTTAAAATAAATAAATAAATAAATAAATAACCTATCATATTTAGGTAATTGAAATAATAGAAGGTATTGTTTCTCAAAAAAATAAAAAGAAAAAGAAAAAAAGAAATAATAAAAGGTATAAATTTAGCATTTAATAAAATAGATGGACATGTGGCATGTTTTTATTTGTGGAGTATATAGTGGAGCAGGAAGAGTGAGATAGAAGATTTAGACTCCCTTTTTATAGGTTAAAATTACACCACTCAGTAATTTGTTATTAAATTCATATTTTGAAAATTTTATCGTTAGATTACATTTTTTATGTGGTCTTCATATGTATGCAAATAAGATGTTATTTACTATTCGATTCATAAACTAATATTTTATTCATTATTTTAACTAAGTAAACTTGAATTTAAACAATTAATTGATGACATAATTATCAATCTTTGATCATCTTAAAATTTTGCAAGCATGGAAAATATAGAAGATAGTATAATCTAACCGTGGATTTATCAAAATTCGCATTCAATTAAAAAAAAAAAATTATACCTCGCTAGTGTAACTTGAACTCAACCTAAACGAATCCTATTGTATTAAAAAAAAAAAAAACTAATACAACAAATTATTTAATTGAATATTGTGTGACTCCCCGAAAAAAAAAAAAAATTGATTGATAAAAAAAAAAATTCAACCTTACCAATATATATGCATCATTGACTAATAATAATGAGAATAGTGAGACTAAGAATACTAGAAATTTTACTGTAAAAGTCTTGCAACTAATTTATCACATTCACAAAACATGAAAATATTTACTTATTATGTAGTATTCCCAGCATCACTCTTATGGTGGAAATGAGGAAGTTAAGTTTTAACAAAGGTGAATTACAAAAATCTAACTGAACTAATTTAAAATGGGTAAAGTGATAAATTTCAAATCATAGGTAGACAACTTAAATTTTTAGCCAAATTATAAGTTGGTAAGTTCATTAAGTTGTGATTTGCTTAGATGTGTGTAGCTTTGATTGTTCCTAATCAGCTGGTCTGCCGTTTGTTTAATGAAAGAATTTTGTTTATCAATTAAAAAACCAAAAGCATATGGTCCTTTACTTGTAATGTTATGGTTATTTCATATTCAATATCACCGGCCTATTCAACAATTGACTGATAATAAAAAAATCCACATTTTAAAATTTAAACACTGTCTTTCTGTCATCCCCTAAACGATGCTTCCCTCTTGCATGTGTGAATCAAATTGTGAAACACTTTCAACTCTCAAGCACTGTCTCGCTCTCCCTACATATACCTTTCCACTCTCAAGCACTCTCTCACACATTAAAATCCCTTCTCAGCTTCTCTCTCACTGAATTATAGTCTCACTGTCACGAGACTGTAATTCAGTTGCATTGAGATTATATAATTCAGTTGCTCGTATATATGTCTCTTTCCAGCAATAGTGTTAAGAATTTATAGAGACATACATACGGAGTAGCTAGGCATTAATTGATACTCACATAAAACGAATTCGAACCATATATGGGGATTATGAAAGCGGAAACAACAAGCAGTCTTGGTCATTCCGTTGGGACACGACGATCAGTCTCACAAGGATTTCGAAAGAAAAATAAAACGTACGCAACAAAGCACGAACCTGGAAGGTACATCTTTGTCTGATGTCTCTTCATTTTTAATTGTTTGTTTCTTGAGATGAAACACTAGGTAGTAGATATCAAATTTTTTTTTTTTTAAATAAAATAAAAAAATTATTTTTTACAGTAGTGGGCTTAGTATTTGGATACTGTGTGCTTTTTGCGGCAAAATTGATCTAAACCGACAAAAGGTTAGTGCTAGAAACGCTAAAAATTGCAAGACTTCTACCTATCTATTTTGAGATGTGTGCATTAGATTTTATTAAGTCTACGATTGAATTAACTTGGTAACTAGCAGCTCCATTGATTAAATTTTTGTTTTAACAGCGCAAGTGACAAAGAAGTTGGTTCTTCCACAAAATTTCATGAGCCTCTCAACTTTCTTATCGCAATTTTACTTGGTGTCTTTGGACTAAGCATCCGAGGCTCGGACATCTTTCCACTCATTGAACATGATGAAATTATGTTGTTCTTTATCGTGGTAATAACTATGTACGGCATTGCACTTTTAGGGATGAAACTAGGATCTAAAAATGCAGACTACCTCCCTATGTTCAAGTGTGTTTGTGTCATTTGTGCAATTCTTGCATGTGAGCTGCTTGCATCACTCCTCATCGATCCCTTAAGGTTGCTCATGATTAATTTATGTGGAATCATCGTAGAGCTTATTCGTCGCATGTACAGACAAATTTATGAGCTCCTTTGTCATGCAACTAGTGTGGTGCTTAATTTGCTCCAAAAGAGCTATCAATCAGTTTGTCACATATCACATTGGATCCAACATAAAACCAAAGCATTCAACAAATTTACTCTGTTTGGCGGCAGCACAAAGCAATAAGATCAAGATGAAGGTGGTCAGATTACAGATATAGTCTAATCAGCCCATTTGTGTGGTCAGGTTGTTTAATTATGCAGAAGAAATTAGCAGCCTAGTTCCCTAGAAATTAGCTGGATTAGTCGTGAATGTAACATGGGCCATTTGTGTGGTCATGTGTTTAGCTAGATAGGCTTGTAAGAACTTTGTTTCTGAATTTGTTGTTGAAGCTACTGCCCCCAGTGTTTTTTTTTAATCTCTGGGGAGGTTACTCTTTGTTTTTTTTTTTGGAATAAATCCTTGTTTCTTAGTTTCAGATGATGTGCATACAATGGGCGAGGGAAAAGGTGTTAGGCTCATAAATAGGGCTCATTTAGGCTCAATAGGCATCCACATTTTATCCATCTCTGTTTCGCAGGTTAAAAATCCCGATTTGAGCTCAAAAAAAAAAAAAAAAAAAAAAAAAAAAACACTGAAATATAAGGAATATCAAACTTTGCACAAGATAAATTCGCTAAATTGAGGGAGAGCACAACAAGCTTACTTCTTGTTGTGCTCTCTAAATTAAAAGGAACCGAAAAAGTATTCATTTAAATGATACGTAGAAAAACTCTAATTGAATTGGACTGTGATAAAGCTAGGATTTTCTTTAGTACCCTGAACCCCCGATCGTGGAGTGGAAGATATTTAGAACCATAAGCTGAGCTGAAAAAAGATTGAGAAAATCAGCCCGTTATATAGGATTAAACTTCTGTTTGGTTACTAGGAAAAGCGAGAAGAGAGAGAATCCTGTGTGTCTTTTTCTTGTGTTAGTCAGTCTCTAAAGAATCTTAAAATGGTCACTTCCATCAAGCTCATTATTCAAACTTCTAATTTTCTTCTTTATTTTATTACACTCTGTGAGGAACCAAACACTAAACACACAGGTTTATATAATTTCTGGGCAAACAACAATCTTAAAGATGCAAAATAACAGAGAGCTAAAAGGAGCTAGAACTTTTATTAACTGAACTGATATAACCAACTGAATCAAAATAAAACCGTACACGTTATGGAGACTAAATACAAAACTGAGCAAGCCCAAAATATCCCAAACTACACGGGCACATGTGCCAGCTAATTATCTCACGTGTGAACACATTCTAGTTAAATGCAATTCACTGAACTACAGGTACAATTCTACAACAGCTACACTGCTTATCTCATACTTCACTTCTTCTCCTCTTTCTTCTTTTGCTTCGTTCTTTTTCTTCCTTTTTGATAGTCTTCAACACTCCCCCTCAAGTCAAGAGTATTTGGCTCTAAGACTTGAACTAAAGAAGCTACCTGTAATTGCTTAGTTTGCTCCTTTAACATCTCAGGTTGAGAAATATCTTTCAATCCTAGTTTCTTTGATAATCTCACAAAAGATGAAAAACCCAAAGCTTTAGTAAAGATGTCTGCAACCTGAGAATTTGTAGCAACATGGAAAGTCTTAATCATTCCCTCCAAAATTTTATCTCTCACTAAATGGCAGTCAACTTCTATATACTTGGTTCTTTCATGGAAGACCGGGTTTGCTGCTATGTACAATGCAGCCTGGTTATCACAAAATAGCATAACTGGTCTTGAATGCTCAATCCTCAAGTCCTTCAACAATTGCAAAACCCAAGTGATTTCATAGGCCACACTTGCCATAGCTCTATACTTAGCTTCAGTTGAGGACCTGGACACAACTCCTTGTTTCTTTGATCTCTAAGAAATCAAGGAATCTCCCAAATATATTGCATAACCAGTGAGAGACCTCTTTGTATCTAGGCATCCAGCCCAATCCGCATCGCAGAAGGACTTGATATGCAACTTTGTGTTGCTTGGGAAGAATATGCCTTTACCTGGTGACCCTTTAATGAATTGAAACACCCTGTGAGCGGCCTGCAAGTGTGGTTCCCTTGGCTGTGAAACATACTGACTCAACCTATGCACTGCATAAGTCAAGTCAGGTCTTGTCAAGGTAAGGTATAAGAGTCTTCCAATTATTCTCCTATACTGACCTGGTTCCTCCAACAACTTGCCTTCATACTTAGATAACCTCAAGTTTTGTTCCATGGGAAACTTAACAGGCTTGTTGCCAATAAAACCAGTGTTCTTGAGGATTTCCAAAGCATATTTTCTTTGGTTAAGATTGATTCCTTCATCAGTCCTAGCCACTTCTAATCCCAGAAAATACCTCAATGAGCCTAGATCCTTCAATCCAAACTTATCATCAAGAACTTTCTTCAAACTATTAATACAAGCAACATTATTTCCTGTCAAGAGTATATCATCAACATATACCAATAAAACTGTGAATGAAGCTCCTTGAGTATGAGTGAACAAGGAGTAGTCAGACTTTCATTGGACAAACCCCATTTGTATAATAGTTGAGGAAAACTTCTCCAACCATTGTCTAGATGCTTGTTTGAGACCATATAAACTCTTATTTAGTTTGCAAACCAAATGATGCTCCCCCTTGCTGTAAAAGTCAGGTGGTAAACACATGTAAACATCCTCAAGCAGCTCACCATGAAGAAATGCATTATTCACATCCATTTGATGAAGAAACCACCCTTGCACAGCAGCCAATGACAAAACAATTCTAACTGAGACTGATTTTGCAATTGGAGAGAAAGTTTTTAAGTAATCCAGCCCATGCTTTTGAGTAAAACCCTTAGCAACAAGCCTAGCCTTATACCTCTCAATGGTGCCATTAGGTAAGTATTTCACTTTAAAAACCCATTTACAGCCAATGGCAGACTTTCCAAGAGGCAAAGGGGTTAGAATCCAAGTGTTATTCACCTCTAAGGCCTCAATTTCTTTATCCATGGCAACTCTCCACTCAGGAAATTGAACTGCCTGGTGAAAAGAGATAGGTTTAGATGGAGTGGAAGAAACAGCCATGACAAAGGAGTGAAAAGCAGGTCCAAGGTGTGAGTAACTCAAGTGATTTGAAAGATCATAAGGCATACCAGAACATGGTTTGGTACTAGCAAATTGACAAGAGTAATCAGACAAGTAGGAAGGAGGTTTGTGAGACCTAGTGGATCTTCTAAGAGGAATAAGGGAAGTGGAATCACATGGAATAGGATTAGAAGATTGGGAAGCAAGAGAGGGATTTGTAACAACAATAGGATTAACAGAAATAGAATCTACAGAAAGTGGTTTGCAGAAACATGGTTTGGTGAAGGATTAGGGATATTATGAATAGGATCAGATGGAGGGAAAACAAGGTTAGAATGAATATCAGAAACAGAAGCATGAGAAAAAACAAAATTATCCAAAATTGAAGTTGAAGATGGAGGACACTCAGCATAATGAAAAATGGTTTCATAAAAGACAATGTCCCTAGAAACATAGACAAAATTGGACTGAAAATCAAGAACTTTGTAACCCTTAATGCCATGAGGATAGCCAAGAAACACACATTTTCTGGCCCTAGGTGCAAACTTGTGCCTAAGGTGAGATAAAGTGGAAATAAAACATAAGCAACCAAAATTTCTTAGATGATGATAAGAAGGAGTAGAATGGAGAAGGACTTCATAAGGGCTTTTATTGCTTACCGTGATTGTGTCCCTTCCCC
>NW_027069479.1:2554565-2599632 GCF_002906115.3 Quercus suber
AAATGGGGTGGATATTGCATTTCTTAACTAGACGCTCTATAGAAACTTTGAACTTGAAATCCTTTCTTTGATGAGAGCTACACCAATCTATCATCTGCCATATCAGTGACTTTCACTGCATGTAGATCATCAAAAAAGTGTTCCAACAATTCTATCTCCCAATCTTGCGCTTCTCCAAGGAAAAGTGGCTTCCAATGTAACTGACCATTTACCCACACCATATGGTCTGATACAAGGTCATATCTATCTCTAGAAACTCTTAATAATTCAAGATATGTTTCTTTGAAAATTTTATTACCAGTTGAATGATCCTTCCAAAATAAATCTATAGATTTCAAATGTATTTCCATAAGCCAACCCCATAATGGATTTTGACAACACCAGGGCCCCAATCAGCCCTACCAGTACCACATTTGCCATCAATCACCTTCATCCATAATGATTCCCTTCAACAACATAACGCCACAGCCATTTACCAAGTAAGGCTTGGTTAAAGAGCAGAAGTTGTCTAATACCCAAACTCCACTGTTAGAATACAATGTAGACCAATTTACCAAATGGAGTTTATGCTCACTATGAACACCACCCCATAAGAAATCCCTTTGTATTTTTTTTCCAATTTATTGTCCATGCTAACAGCTATAGGAAACAAAGACAACGAGAAATCTCTTGTACATAGGTGATGCAGTGGCAGGATGAGTTTTAGTTGGCCTTCGATACCAATTTTGATATAGGATCTTTAAAAGTGTTAAAATTATGGTTAAGTGATTAAATTAACCATTTCCTAATAGCTTAACCTTTTGGGAGAATCGGTAATTTCACATGAAATCAAAGTAGGAGATCCTGAGTTTGATCCCTGGATTTACTCTACCTCCCATTTAAAATTTTAAAAATCCCACATGTTGGGCCTCCACATATTAAGGGGAAGTTTAGGCCCACACATGAGAGGGAGTGTTTGAATTATGATTAAATGATTAAATTTACAATTCTTAATAGTTTAAGTTTTTGAGAGAATCAATAATTTAACAAAAAGTTTAACACTAAATTAGGATTCTTAATAAATCTTGAAGAGTTCTTGATTAGGTTTTGATTAGGTATCCATGTTGGTCACACTCAAGTAGGTTCCTTGGAGGGATGTCTTGGATTGGTACTATCCTTCAGTATTTTTGCATGAAGTGATCGTTCTCAAAACTCAAACCCATGCACTTAGCGCTTGGAAACTCAAGGCCTTTTTTGATAAGAAAAAAAAAATTGTTATAGGCACAAAAGTGGTTCAACCCAAGAGATTCCCTATCTTTAATACAAAAGAGTACCATCTAAAACTTATATTTTTTTTAAATGGTAAACAAGGGTACCCTCTAGACCTTTCTCACATTAGATCATTTTTTAGTAGGATTGAGAGTCAGAAGCTGAATCCTCTTTTCTTTGTCTTCTCTATTCCACTAAACTTAGGAGTGATGGAGAAGATAAATTATGTTGGACTCCATCTAGAGACCACTCATTTGAGGTAAAAACATATTAAAACTGATCCCTAAGGACAGTACCCCTATCCCTTGGAAGAGTATATGGGGGTGTTAGCTATTGTTTCAAATTCCCTTTTGAGTTGGTTACTATTTGAGTTTTCTTGGTGTACAAGGAAGTTTATTCCTTATAAAATAACTAATTTGATATTCCTTATCCACCAAGAAATAGTTATTGAAATCTTATATATGCAAGAGCGTAAAGGGTTTGGTGTGCTTCAATCCAAGAGGTCTTCCATTGGGAAGAGGAAAAGACTCTAAAAAGAACATTAGTAGGTTTCTTCTAGAATTGAAAGATACCCATGTATGTGAGATAAGCTTGACTATTGTTTTTTTTGGCAGGTGGGGTCTTGTATCTATGGTTTACTCCCCATGGGTGTGTCCAAAGGCCTTACCTTGGTAAGGTTTCACATCATCAAAAAAATAAAAAACAAATAAGCTTGACCATTGTTTGAGTGAGAGAACACCGATGGTTGTATTAGGGTGTTGAAATTGTGAGAATGTCCAACTTTTAAGTATTGATTGTTTGTTTTTGGAGTATTAGGATTTGAGTGAGTTAGTATTTGTTATGGATTTTAAGTGACTTGGTGTTTCTGAGGTTTGTTAGTATTTTTTGTGTTGGTTTGTGAGGTTTAGTTGAGAGAGGTTGTAATCTATATCAATGATGGTAAATTTTGGGAAATGATCTTGTACATGTTTGGGGTACAATGGGTCATGCCTAGATGGGGTGGCAGATATGCTTAATTGCTGGAAGGGACGTTTTGGCAGGCATTGTCATGCAGGCATATGGAATGTCATTCCTTTATGCATTATGTGGTGTATTTGGAGAGTACGGCACATAGTTTCATCTTTGTGAGAAAACAGTTGTAGAGTAGAAGATATTGCCATTGAAGACCTTATTAGACTGCTTAGTAGCTTGTCACTGTCTTTCTTTTTCTAACCTGTTTGAATTTCTTGATATCTTTATTAACTTGATTTTGGCATATCTCTTGTATGCTTCTAACTACATGGGTTGTGCCCCTTTATGCTTTTAAAGAATTTCGTTTACTTATTAAACAAAAAAACAAAACAAGCATCAAGCTCAAACTGTGAACAATGAGGTAAGAATCACTTAGTTAAAACAAACTTTCTATTCTAGTTACATCTTTATTGACAATGTCACAGAAAATATACAGATATTACATAGACTTGGAAACGCCTCATGCTTAAAGCAGAAAGAAAAAAGTACCTCACTCAATGTTTCACTTGGGTGTGGAGCATATGCTTCCCTGTAAGAAACAGCTTTCCGCTGGCGCTTCCCTCTACCAAGAGCTGCTTCCTCCTCCATTTGATATTTTTCCCACCTACAAAACACATTAAAATATATCAGAGTTTTCAAGATAACAGTCTATTACTTCTAGTCACTATTTGAAAATCCAATGTTTTCCATGAGTAGAAGCTAAATTGTAGACAGATTAGACTTAATGGCACATTCTTCATGTTGTGGAACTTTTTTGTTTCCAGCTTTGGAGCCTCCTGTGCTTTAATTTCTATTTCCTATATTTTCTTATTTAGGTTTTTACAAAAATGATACATTTATTTATTAATTTATAATGACCAGATTTTCCCTTTTCTGCTCAAAAGTGAACTTGTATATCTGTATGCAGTCTTAACTCGCATCAATGACAATCAGGCACAACTACATGACTTCAAATTACAGCTGCAAACAAACCCCCCCGGTCATGAATAACACTTAACTCAATTCAAACTTGTCTACATAATATGAGCCAGTTTCAAACCAAATATTCAAGATGATTCATACAAAATCCAAGCACAAACAACCAACTTTTCAGCTTAAAAAGAAGGCAGTCACAAACATTATAGCATGTTAGAAAAATACTGATGCAGTTGAAAAGGTCTAATAATGGCATGTAGATAGGCAAGATGTGAAATGAGAGTAATAATATTTAGGGGAAATTACACTTTTCCACCCTAAACTTACCCCATTTTACACTTTGCCTCCTGAATTATTGAAATGCACAATTGACCCCCCGAAGTAATAACTATGCCTCAACTTCCCCCTGCCGTCTGTTTTGGTGTAAGTATGACAGAATTAAGTATTGAAAGACAAATTTACCCCTCCAAAACAAACGATAGAGATGTAAATTGGTTTTTTAATACTAAATTCTGTTAGACTTAACAGCAAAACAGATGGCATGGGGTTAAGTGTTACAAAGTTTTTGATTTGGTGGGTTGATTGTGCGTTTTGATAGTTCAAGGGGCAAAGTGTAAAATGAGGTATAGTTTAAGGTGGAAAAGTGTAATTTCCTCTAATATTTAATAACCTTGGAAGAATGAAACAAGAGAAAATTGTTCAGACTTTTTAATAAGTGAGTTTTGGCCTCATGGTGAGACAGAAGCAGAGATTTGAACTAATGACCTCCACTCCATGAGGCATGGTTCTTGACCGATTGTGTTACCCCCTTGGGATTGACAACTGTTCACAAACTTGACAAAGGGCATTTCAAATGTTTTCTGCCCAAGCACAATTGTGATTTCTGGAAGGGACTAGAATCTCTGAACATGATGACCTAACTAAGGCCAGCCAGTCCAAAAACAAGCTGCTCATTCACAGAGATAGCCAAGCCTGAAAGCAAGGTGGGAAGCTTGAATCAAGCTTGAGTGCAGCTTAAACAAAGATCATATTTCAATTAGCTTAGCCTGAGAACACTGACGGTTGGTTTGGCATGGTTTAGTTTAGTAGTACTACCTCTAAAAGTCCCAAGTTTGATGGAGATTTTTTTGTGAATGTTGCTCTATGTAAAGATAAAATGGGACTAGTTCGGCAGGTTTGTGTGTAAATGAGTTTGAAATTGGGTTTACGCTTAAATTTTAAAACCCAACAAGGTTTGGGATTTTGGCCTTTGTATCCAAACCCGATCTGATTAAACAAGTTAATTATAAATTATTTCTAGCATAGTCAAAATTCATGAAAATCCTATGTTTTCTATAACCTTTTTCTACCATTATTATCATGTTCTTTACCCGTTGGGGTGCAGCCTAATGGTTGGAGGCTTGGGGCAAGTTGTAAGCCCAGATATCCTAGGTTCAATCCCCACTAGGAGTTCCTAGAACACCTGATACACGGTTTTGGTTAGTGGGGTTGTTTACTTCTCAATGATAGGTCCTGGCAAGGTTCCATGTCATCAAAAAAAGAACATTATTATCATATTCTTTCTCATCTCACCCCCTTATAAGTTATAACACATATATTCATGTGATATAAAAAATTTAAATTGTTTTTTTTTTTTTGATAAGTAAGAAGATGTATATTCAAAGAGCTACCTCATGAAAAACAAAAGGTAGAGCAAGGATTACAGAGAAGGAAACAAACAACAAGAAAATACAACAAAACAAACAAAAGCCAACATAAGAACTAAGTACTAAGCAGAGAATTAAGGAACAAAGGGAGAGAGTCACTAGAGGTGATTCCCCAAGCCCTAGACCAATCAAAAAGAGAACCACTAAAGAAAGCGAGCAACTGATTATTGGATTTGTCCGTATCCTCAAAAGTTCTCCAATTCCGCTCCCTCCAGATACACCACATAAGGCACAAAGGAGCTAAATTCCAAATGCTAGAAGAATGCTTTCCAAACCAATTCCACCAACCAAAAAGCGTATCTGCAACCGATCTTGGCAAAACCCATGAGATCCCAAAGGTTCTAAAAACCAAGCTCCACAGCAGATAAGCTTTTTCACAATNTTTTGATAAATTTTTTAGTAGAAACAATACAAAATATGGGAGCAAATTAAGTAACCCAATTGAGGATAGAAACCATAGGTTTGTTTGAAGAATTGGAACAGCGAAGGTAAAGCATATGATGAAAATGGGAAAAGCCATGGGACCCAAAGAAATCCCCATTGACTTTTAGAAGTGCTTGCTGGATGAGAGTGTATGTTGGTTACAAACCTTTTCAATATGATCTTAAGTGTTAACAAAAAACCTAGTGAGTGAAGGGGAAGTACTCTAATACCTATTTATAAGAACAAAGAGACATTCAATTGAGGTAGAAGCATCACAATTGAGTTTCTTGTTACTATAGGTTTGTATCAAGGATAGGCATCAAGTTTTATATCTCTCTGCGCTAGAGATAGATGAGCTCACCAAGTGTATGCTTTTTGCATATGTTATAGTTTTGGTGGATGAAGCTAGAGGTAGAGTTAATTTCAAGTCAAAAATTTGGTGAAATGCTTTAGGATCTAAAGGCTTTCAATTAAGTAGAACTAAAACATAGTACATGGAATGTAAGTTAAATAAAAAGTAGAAACAAAGATGAAGGAGCTCTAAGATTTAATAGTCAAGAGATGCTAAAGAGCTTGAGCTTTTAATATCTTGGGTCAATAATTCATAAAGATGGAGGTATTGAAGAGGGTGTAAATCATAGGATAAGAGTAAAATGGAAGAAATCGAGAGATACATCAAGATTATCGTGTGATTGTAAAATAACTATTTACGGGTTTAAGAGGCTTCTTTTTTCCCATCTCGGCTTCTTCTGTCCCACTCCAAACCTAACTAATTACCATTTCATAGCTATATATTTATGAAAGCAGGAAAACTAACTAAAACTAATCCTGCCATTGCTGTCATAGAACAAAAATAATGGCATAGAAAGGAGTGGTGGTGCAGACAGCAAGATCCACTGAAATTAGTTCTAATTTGAATTTTGAAATTTGAAATTTCATTGATGTAAGTTTATCCTAATTGAGGATTATGTGGGATTATAGTTTGTTTTTGAATTATTTTCCACATTTATGAACTCCTAGGAAGCCTATTTAAAAGGGCTAAACATAGAAGACAGATTATGTTGCTGCAATGGGGAATCAATGGATCATCTTCTACTTCATTGTAAGTTTTCTTGCACCTTATGGTGTGAAGCTTTTGAAGTGTTTGGGATTCGGTGGGTATTGCCGAAATCAGTTAGCTCTCTTTTCTTTGCCTGGACAAATTGGTTTGGAAAGCACCTTTCAACCATATGGAATATGGTCCCGGCATATTTAATGTGGTTAGTTTGGCAGGAATGTAATACCTGCATTTTTGAAGAAAAAGAGAGACCATTAGACTGCTTAAAATCTCTTCTCTTTGGTATTTTGTTTCAGAGGACTTGTATATGGGGGTGTAGGAATTGTATTTCAATTTCTGAATTTTTACTTTCCCTTTCTTTTATTTCTTGATTTGGTTGTAATTGTTCCTTGTTCAGAGTAGAGTGTTCACCATCGTGAACATGATGTTCAGTTTTTTTCAATAAAAGTATTATTACCTATCAAAAAAATATTTTAATTAGAATTTTTCCAATTGTTGAGTGATAATTCTTAGCAACTTAGATACTAATTCATAAATTTTTCTGCTTGGTGTTGATTCCAAGGAAACTCTAAGGCTCTATTTGGTTGGAGGATATAAATATTTGCGTTTTTTACCATGTGTCTTTGGTAGAGAAGTTAAAAAAGTGGAAAGATAAGAGTAAATTCCTATTATGTCATTGTTAAAAGTAGAATGATGAAATAGTAGTACAATTTTGTACTTTCCTTCTCATTACCATTTTCTCTCCCATTTTTTCCCAAATATGGAAGGAAAATAAATGATGGGCTCGGGTGGAAACCCCATCCACCCATTTTCTTTCCTCTACCTTTTTGCTCCAACCAAACAATGAAAAATTACATTTTCCTCGCCCTTTTTCTTCCCCCATTTTCCATCTTCTCCCATTTCAACCCAACCATAGTGTAAGTGCTGATTCTTAGGGCTTATCCTTTACTTTCCATTCAATTGTTTTTCCTAAATTCCTAATCTATTTCCCCTTCCTATTCCTTTTTTATCTGCCCTGCATTACTTTTCCTGCCAAACCTACTCTTCTCTTGGATGCAATGAAATTAGTATAAATTAAAAGCAGATAGGACAACCTATTACAAAGTTCAAGTGTCAAAGACTAGCAGTACTAGAGTAATACATAAAAATTCTGGAACTAACTGATGACAGGAAAAACTCCTAACCTCAGACGCAAAAGTCTATCCCATTCATTTTCTTCTGTACCAGTTACTGCATTATCCTCTTTCCTCTCAGAATTTTGTGCGCAAATATCATCAGTAACAATAGGAGGAGATTCAGCCCCTACTTGTTCTTCTGTTGGTTCATCATTCCATTCGACCGCCTGGTTAAAAGATCAATTGAAAAGAAGCAATAAAAAGGAGATTAGATTCTACATAGCTTGTCTATATAGTCATTAGAAACAACTTCCGGAAAAAAAATAAATAAATAAAGTAAACAATATGAAACAAGAAGGTTAATCTACCAGAAATCAACAAGAAAAAACAATCATCAGAGTGAAGAGATTTAAATAAATTCGTCTACAACTATTTGGAGCATTTAAAAAAGAAACATGAGTCCCATTTGTAGCTACTTAAGAGGAGAGAGAAGCAGGCAATAAATACACGTCAACAATGTTTTAAAAAAAGAAATGTGTCGCATTGCCAAATTTACATATGTTTTCTGTCAATGGAACACATGAAACTATAATAAGAGTCTGGATACCGCTTATTTTGCTGAAACTGAAAATTTATTGCTGAAAATACTATAGATAAAGGTAAAAGTTAGTTGAAATAGTTTAGTGGGGCCTATGAATAGTGCCAAAAAGTGCAGTGGGGCCCATGAATAATGTCAAAAATAAACTGAATAGTGAAATAATTTATAACTTTAATCCAAATCCAAACGCACACTAAATTGCGATTCAAAGTAAACACTGATGAAAGATTTTAAAATTAAAAAAGTGCAATCACTTAGACATAAGATGAATTGATCACCTTCACAGAACCAAGCATATCATTCTCTGAATCCCCTTCAGCAATATCAGTTGATCCAGACTGAAGGTTTGAACGGTCAAGCAACTTTAAAATTGCATTTTCATCCCACAATATCCTGCTGCTGCTCTCCGTACATTTGTCCTTGTAGACATCTCCCAGACCACCAGTCCTCTTCCTATGCTTAATGTCTGTATCTATTACTGCCTCATCTTTGTTCCCATTATTTTCTCCAGTATCTTTCCCATTTGTGGTAGGAAAATCATTAAAAAGTTCTTCTGTTCCCCATTTCAGAATATCTTCCACTTCTTTCTGTGATCCAGACTTATTCACGAAAAGCTGATCAAGCATCAGTTTCTTCTTTGCAAGCTGCAAAATACGCTCTTCAACACTAGCACGAACTACAAGTCGGTATACCAAAAGTCTATTTGATTGTCCAATTCGATGTGCACGATTCATAGCTTGGATATCAGCATGTGGATTGAAATCAGAATCATAGATAATGACAGTGTCAGCAGTTGCCAAATTGATCCCAAGGCCACATGAGCGCGTTGATAACAAGAAGACAAACCGACTTTTATCTTGGTTAAAGCGCGCAATTGCTGTTTGACGATCAGCCACTGCAACAGAGCCATCTACTCTCTCATATGTTTTAGGCCCAAATTCTATTGTCAAATAATCTTCAAGAATATCAAGAAGCTTAGTCATCTGTGAAAAAATAAGGACTCGATGACCTTCCTTATATAAAATCTTAAGCATAGAGTGCAACAAGGTCAACTTGGCTGAGGCTTTTATCCGCATTTCATGAAGGAATTCTACTGACCCAGAATCAGGTTCAGTACCGGGTATGAGATATGGATGATTGCAAACTTTTCTTAACTGCATCACAATATTTAGCATTGATTGCTGGGCAACCCCTTTCCCAATATTCCGCAATATCTGATAGTTCTTTGTCAGCATTGCACGATAGTATTCTGCTTGGATGGATGACAACTCGACAGGAACCATTCGTTCAGTCTTAGGGGGGATATTTTGCATTGCATCTTTTTTAAGCCTTCGAAGCATATGTGGAGCAACAAGTTTCTTCAATTCATCGACTTTTTCGGCGGTTGTAAGATCATTAAACTTCTCTTCAAATGACGATAGAGAAGGAAATGAAGTTGGCTGCAAGAAGTTAAGCAAGTTATACATCTCACCAATATTGTTTTGAAGAGGTGTACCAGTCAACAGTACACGATGTCGGAAGGAGAATGAATTCAGCAAGCTGAAAAGCTTACTTCCAGAATTCTTCAGACGGTGGCCCTCATCAACCACAAGAACTTCCCAAGGAACTCCACGCAGATGAGAGGAATCAGCAAGAATCATTTCGTATGTAGTTAAAAGAACATTAAACTTATAGGCAGCTGTTTTCTTATTCAACTCGCTAGGATCACTAGCATGCCACTCATATTGGCGAATAATGGCTCTTGCTTTTGCACACCCATGATACTCCACAACATTCAAGTTGGGAGCCCATAATGAAAACTCAGCAAGCCAGTTAGGCATTGTGGAAAGTGGAACCAATACTAAACAAGGCAGAGTAGCTTTAAACTCAACATACAGAGATGAAATAAAAGCACAAGCAGAAATTGTTTTCCCAAGCCCCATTTCATCAGCAAGTATCACATTTTTGGATTTATACCAGCATTTTCGCAACCAATTAAGTGCTTCTAGCTGATGGGGAAATAATGAACCTCTTAGTTCCTTCGGTTGCTCTGTGAGAGTAACTACTTCATTTTGCTGACAATCACCCTTCCCCCTTAGTGAAGCATCCTTCGGAGAATCTTTTTCCAATGTATGGCATTCAAATTGATTAAACAGATCAACCAGGTGCAAAGATTTTTGAAGAACAGGTTCATCTAATCTTTCCCAAGTGCATTCATCATAAGGGAGACCAGTCCATTTTACAAAAGCTTCACCAGTACCGAGTTTGGAATTATGGAGAGCAATCACCCGTTGAGGTTGCTTCCAGCGTTCCTCACAGATATTTATTACAGCTGTCCCATACTTTGCTTTGTAATTGTCAAGTTTCCTCTTTGCCAGAACTTTGAGCTCGGATTCAGAAATCCAACTATTATGAATATGAGACTTCCCAGCCCACTTAACTAAAAACTCATAAGATACCTTCTCTCCATCAACACAAGCAGATTCAGCCAGGGTGGCTTCCTGAATTTTGTTTTCTGCAGAGCTTCTCATTCCCATTTCTAAATCCACTTCTTTATCGTCTTTGGTTTCATTAGAGACGTGTGTTTCATAAATTTTTGGAACTTCATCAGTATCTTGATTTCTCAAACTGACATCAGTATTCTCCTCCATAACCATTCTTTCATTTGCCTTTTCAAAATCCTCTGTAGTTACAGCAGATTCATCTTGATCTTTACCATTCATAGCACAAGAATCTGAATCCTTGATATCTTTTCTTAAAAGATCCATGGCATTTCCTTTTTTACATTCTTTGGTTGCAGATCTTCTGTATACATGTATTTTATCCACTTTCATTTCATTCTTCATGCTTTCTTCCCTGTCAAAACTCTTATCAATATTCTGACAACCCTCAGTATGATTTTCAGCAGCTCCTACATCTAAATCAGTATCGCAAGCAGAATTTTCTTCTGAGAGTCTGTTTTGATTTTCTGAAATTAGTAAGTCCTCAGAACGTAGGTCATCAGCTACATTCACAGATAAGTGACGAGAAAGGCCCGTATAATCGCCTTGAACTCGACACCCCAGAACCCGATCAACCTGCATGTAGACATATAAGAAATACAAAAATATGTCATGATATTCACAATTGACCTGCATAGCCTATATTTAAGATGCTAATACAAGAAATCTAACAAACTTTGTGCTGAAGAGATTCATTTACCTGCAGAGTCTCAGTGGCAACACTTTCTCCACAGATTACTGTTTCATCAACATGACCTTTTTTGTTTAACTCATGTGATAGGTTTGTTGCTTCCTGAGGAAGCTTCTGCATTAAAATAAATATATTTACTAATCATATTCAAAAGACAAAAGCAACAGAAACATTGCAGCAACTACCATTTTTATTCTCCATGCTTTCAAGTGTCCAGGGGTTTCTTATCTTTTCTGGAAAAGACACAGAACAAATGTACACATAAATACTCACACAAATAGGAAACAAAATGATACCTCATCTTTCCTCTGAGCATCTGAACTCTTTGTTCCAAGATCCTCCTTTGACAAAGCTGTGGAAACCTCATGGTTGATAGACTTACGCTTCTGCAGTGATTTACTAGTTACAGGGCTGGCAGTATTTGCTTTGGATTTACGTTTCTTAGAAGAACTAAGAATAGATTTTCCCTTATCAGTCCTATGCTTCTTTTGACTGTCTTCATTATTCAATTTCGGTTTTCTTTTTCTATGTTCCTCAGTGGCAGCACTGATTGCAAGAACCAGAGTTCTTACTGGGGAGACATTTTTACTAGATAAATCAGGCTTTACCTCAGGAGCTTCCTCAGTTGCCTCTGTATTTGTGACTTTAGAATGAGATGAAGTTTCCCTAGCAGGAGACATTGACTTCCTGTCCACAGGGGACTCTGTATCAGGCTTCTTCTCATTATCATCATTCACACATGCTGAACTACCCTCCAGCAAACCAAGAGATGGATGACTTGGCTTGGTGTTACAGGATATATCTATTTGGGGGGAGACAGGTTTCTGTTCAATTAGTTTGACAGATTTTCCTTTGCTGGAGGACCTTTTCCTTGCAATAATGGAGCTTCCAAAAATACGGGATACTTTGGCCATGTCAGACTGAATTCCAGTTTTTGATTTTCCGGTGACTATCTTTGTCCTTGCTCGTTTTGAAATTGTATCAAGTTGGCTTATGGACTTTAAAGGGTCATTTTTCAGACAGCAGCTTGGACATTGCCACTTCCCCATTGGAATGCGCTTCATTTGATTAAAAACACACACAAAATAAAAAATCAAAACAGGAAAATAACAAGTGTCGAGAGCGGCATATATGACTAGAAAAAAAATTAAAAATTAAATAGCCCTCAAGTTAGCTAGCTAAAGATACATCAACTAAACATACCTTTAGTGGTGGATTAAGGCACTGGAGATGATAGGTCTGGGGACAACTATCACAACACAACAAGTTGCCACCAAGATCACAGATCACGCATTCATAGTAATACTGGAAGACAAAGAAATTGGGTAGAGCAAAAGGGGGAAGTAGTTAGTTAATGCTTGACCTGCAGCCACTATTGCAAGGGACAGAAAGCAGAAAGACCCTTTTTTATAAGTAATTTTTATTGAAAGAGTGCCCAAAAAAACCCTAACGGTCCATTTGGTTGGGTGGAAAAGGGGGAGGATGGAAAATGAAAGTTTTCCTTCGTCTGGTGTGGTGAAAGAGGGAGGATGGAAAAGGGGGTGTGTGGAGTTTTCCAACCGGGCCCACCAAAAACCATCCTCCCAATTTGGGAGGAAAAGTGGGGAGAAAATGTTTTTTCACTTGGAATTTACTATTTTACGCAATCTATTTTATCCTCCCCTTATATAAAATGTGTATAACAATAAATTTATTCACATTTTCTATCCTTTCACTTTTCCATCATCTTTACTAAAAACACATTAGAGAAAACTAGAAAATTTTCTATACTTTCACTTTTCCATCATCTCTACTAAACACACAAGAGAAAACTAGAACATTTTCTATACTTCAACTTTTCTATCCTCTCACTTTTCCAGGCTCCCAACCAAATGGACCCTAACTTTAACAAGGATGACCATTTTAGTTGGCAAGTGTTTCATACAGTAACAATAATAATAATAACAGAACTTGCTCAGCTGACATATAAGGATAAGTGCAGCATGTGAATAAAACTAAAGTTCTTTTTATTTAAAGGTAAGCTTGGCATGGTTGTTTCTGTGTCCATTAAAACAAGTGGAAGAAACAATCTTAAACTAAATCGATTCCTATTTCAGTGGATCAAACCCTTAACCTACCTTATTCTTAGTATGCAAAACTAAGAACCAAATCAAAAGTTCAATAGTATGAACACTTCTTTTGAATTACAAGGAAGATGCTACATAGTTTTAAAGCTTTGAAGCATCTTTTTAAACATATTGGCAAGCATAAATTTCAAAGCTACAAATGAGTAAGAGATATATTATGGGAGCCCACGGAAACTAATTATCAAGCAACTTCAAAAACAAGCAAGAGCTCAAGAAATCACTCCAATGAGCCCAGAGTGATGATTTTCTGAATACTCTTTCACCTAGAGGTGTCAAGGATGTTTGAAAAAAATACAAACAAACAATAGTGATATAACCCATGCCAACAGGAAAAGGAAAAGGAATACATAAAAAAGCTAAATCCAGCATCAATGATAAAGTAACTCCGGCAACAGCAGTTCTTATTAAGTGCTTCAATTCAGTAGAAGGGGTAATATGATTACAAAATGTTATGTTAAATTGCATGACGTATAACTTAATGTAGAACTTCCAGCATGGGGCCTATAACGTTTGTAACCAAAAAAATTCCTCTTGAATACATGTTTAACCAATAAAAGGTGCAACATCTTGAAAAACATTCAGCAACTAGAAGAAATAAACAATAGAAAATGATTTTCGCATGGAAGATAACCTACCCCATCATTTCCTTTCTTCTTGGATAAAAATTGCTCAGAATTAATTTCACCCTTTAGCCTGCGTTTAGCTGAAGAAGTACTCTTTGGGGAATCTGGTGCCACAGAGCTGTCTTCTTTACCATTGGATAGACCTGGTCCATAAGGGAGTTTTCTCCGTTTGCGCTTTAAGACCCAGTTTTTGTTAATCATTTTACTAGCCGATGAATCGCTTTCCTTCATCTTTCAACCTGGGTCTTTCATAGGTGGATCAAAGGGATAGCAAGTATATCGCAAGTCCACAATAAGGTTGATGCATCAAAGCTTCTAGACAGCATTCCGCTGCAAGCTCTAAAAGTTTTGTTCCTGCAGCATAACAATTTAGCAGCAAACAGTGTAAAGATCAAGTCATACACTTACAGTAAATAGAAACAAAGATCAAGTAAACAAAACGCAAGACTAACAAAAAATTGGAATTGAACCCCATAGTAACAGCTTTCATATCGCATAAATTAAATGTGAAAACAGCTCAATAATCAAGCACAATGCATAGCCAAAAAAAAAAAAGTTCCACTGACAGTGGCAGAAAAAACATGTGCCTACAGAGAAAAGATAGGAATCATGCGACCAAAGGAAAAATATGAAGGTGCAGACTACGAAGTGGTGCCAACTCTAAATAACTGATTACTACACAGACACATAAAGACATTGCTTTCTAAGACCACAGGGTCCATTGCGAATTGGTGCCAAATCTAAATAACTGATTACTACACAGACACATAAAGATATTGCTTTCTAAGACTGAAACAAATGTCATTAAGCGGAGAATTTCCAAATCACTAAGTATAGCACAAAAAATTTAGATATAGGACCAAACATCAATTTAAAGTTCAAGAAACATTATACAAACTTGATTCAGTACAAAAAACAATGCATTTCTGCAAGCAAATTATTTGTTTGCCTCGCACTAAATATAACACATCAAGGCACAAACTAGCGGTTCACACAAGAGTTTCACTCTGTAGCTTGCCATGCCAAAAGCGGACGCAGAAAGTTAGTTCAATGAGAAGTACTAGAACACGTTGAAGCAAGAACAATCCAAAATTCATGGCTACCGCAACAAAATGAATCGAACTCATTAACTCTTTAATCGAAAAAGAATATACGGGTACAAATTCACTAGATATAGCAGGAGATTCAAAGATAAATAGTACATTCTGACATGCCCAATACAAAAGTAGCATTAGAAAAACTTATAAAACCCATTCAAAAAGACAATAATCAACTACTAAAAGGAAAAATTACTGCCAAATCCAACATACTACAAACCCAATAGTTGAATCTACTAAACCATCTATTTCAAGCCATAAGTCATTCAAAATGACTACATACACCGCAAAAGAGAACAACAATGCTGAAATTCAGGAACCAAATCACATCAATCTCAGCATGCACACACATTCAGCTCACACTAAACCCCAGAACACCCACTTATCCCATAACCCCACTCTAAATACCCAATTCACCAAACTCAGCTAACATACCGAAAGACACCAACTTTAGCACCAACAATCACAGCCCAAAAACCCAATATCCAAACAATCCAACAACATTCACACCAAAATGAGCATGAAAACTCACCTGGGTCAGCTCAAATTCACACAAATAAACAAATACCCACAAAAGTACAAACCAAGAAACAAGCAAAAAAAAAACTGAAAAATACAAAGTACCCAGTTGAATTCAGAAGCTTACCAATCTTATTCTTGGATCAAAGAGCAAACTTCATCAGATTGAGATAGAGATATAGAAAGAGGTGAGCAAGATTAGGGTATAGAAACTTTGGAGATAGATGAGAGATACGAGAAACCAAGAAAGAAAGAGAGAGAAAGTGTATAGGAGACAAACAAATAAATATATGGAGAGAGAGAGAGAGAGAGAAAGGGAGAGTTTAACTTTAGAGAGAGAAAGTTTTTAGAGAGAGAAGCATACAAATACGGATTCGCCGGGGTCATAGGACGGGGTTACACTCTGACATGGCAGCAAAGATAGAGAGAGAGAGAGAGAGAGAGAGAGTGTATATGTGTTGGTGTTGATGTTTGTTTTTGTTGGTGTTGGTGTTGCCGTATGTTGTTGAACCCCAAAAACTCAACCAATCACAACACACCACGTGTCACACTCCCTCCCTTTCTCTCTCATCTCTCTCTGTCTCTCTCTTCCCCATATCCCAAATTTTCCTTTCCTTTTCCTTCATTCTCTCTTGCTTTGCTTTTCTCTCTCTCTCTCTCTCTCTCTCTCTCTCTGAAGAGTCCTTCACTCTTTTCTTTGCTTTCTCTCTTTGCTCATTATAGCCGCCATCAATTGCTACTTGCTCTTTGTTAATGTATTTGTTGATGTTTTTTGTGTTTTGCTTTTGCTTTTTTTTTTTTTTTTTTGTTTTTGTTTGATGGGGTTTGCTTTGTTTTTGTTTTTTTTTTTTCAACTTTTTTCAAATTGCAGCCTTTGTTTTGATCTTTTTCTTTTCTGGGTGTTTCCTTTCCTCTTTTGTTTAATATTCCAAACATTTTCTCAGTCCCCATTTTGATGGCTTACCCTATTTACAGCCACTAACGTAAATGGTACTAGAATTTTGGCTAGTTATCTTAGCCACTTTTCTTTTCTTTTTTTCTTTTCCATTCTTTAATAAAGGTTTGAGGATAGATTATGATGTTTGCTATGTTTGGATATGAGAATTGAGAAGATTTAAATTTTGAAGAAAGCTAATTACTAGTAGTATTTAGCCTATTAGATATTAAAAAAAAAAAAAAGTTCCCTTTATTGTTGTGAGAAATGGTATGGAAGAGGAAGTTACCGTTATGGAAGATATGGAAAGCACCAAGTGAATTAACTATTTGCTAAAATTGTATGTGTGTGTATGTTTTAGGTAAGTTTCAATAGATTCAATGCATGGCATCAATGAAAAGCTTAGGGGAACTGCCCTTCATTTATATGGGTTTTGTTAATAGAATTTTTTTTTTTCATCAATAAGTGGGAAGAAGTAATTTGAACCATATTCTCTAATATCGGTCAATAAGATAGTGACATTTTTTTTTTTATAAAGAGAAATTTTCATTAAACAAATAAAAGAGAAACATCCATTTTCCAAGAATCCCAAACTAAAGACAGGAGAGATAAGTTATTACATTTTAAAACTAAGTTTTGGAGAGTTGCACACTTGCCCACGGCATGGGCAACACTTAACCAAATAAGTTTTCTTCTAAGATTTGGGCACCACTACAGGAAAGAAGGGCAAATTAGCTCACCCCAGCCACAAAAGAAGTTGCCGCCGAGGCACACTAAGGCTGAGAGCCCACTAATGAGCGGAGACAAGCACGTCTCAAGGTAGAACTTGTGGATCGGCTAATTGTGTACTAAGAGGAAAAGTTTGGTTTGACACCCGCAAAACCCCAATTATTTTACACAACAACTAATCTTTTTTTCTTTTTGTTGAGAAACTACAAAACAACTAATCAGATAGCGACATTAAGCTACCAATCATATTTCATGCATTTAATATGCACGATCTTTTTCACATTATATGAGTCTCATACAGTTGTAGAACTCACGTATTGTGAGAAACACACACACCATTTTAAATTGAAATTCTTATTTTTTTGGCATTTGATAATATCATATATTTGTCATTTTACCTCAGTCAAAAAACTGAACTATGTTATGGGCCTTATGGGGAAAAATGATTTTGGCATTTGCTAATGGCACTTTCTTAAAATATTAATGGCGACTCCCCAAAATATAGTGCATATCAACCATGGAATCCTAATTAACTCCAAATTTATACTCATTTATATTCTTATATAGTTAGGTCCCAAAGAAAAATTTATAGTCCAGCTGTCCTATAGTTCATTAAACCTCTCAATTTCTTTTGTAATTTTGGATTATAATCACATCCATTATCCATTTGTCATTATTTTATCTTTATGGACATCAATAACTTGTATGGTTGGTTTCTACGGTTTTATGCTATAAAAAAATGGTTGAACATTCCAAATTTTCAAAAGGTGCGTGAAGAAGTAAAAATAGTGCATGAGAAATTTCTTGACATTTATCTAATATATTTTTTAGTTACACTTATTTTTTAGAGATATGATAGAATTTTAACTTTTGGTGTCTACTTCATAATGATTGATCTTTATTTTTATTATCGTATTAAAATATTAATTGATTTTTGGTGTACACAAGTTCAATAGCAAGAAACTCTACCAATTTAGCTACACACTTATTTTTAGGATCACTTATGAGTGGATGAATATTGCCAGATTTGCTAATTGTATCTTGCATGAAACAACACAAGGTTGAATCATTGAAAAACATAGCTGTAATTACTCAAAATGTCTTAGAACAAAATTTTGAAAGTTAAACTAAATGTGAGAAATTATCAAGAATTAGGTCGACGAAGTTATCAAATCAATTACTTGTCAAATATTACCACTTTTTTTTAGAAGAAATACTACCACTTAAAGGACTGTACACCTAAACGAGAGGTCGTGATTTTAGTAGATAAAGACATAACACCACTATATGTGTGGCTACGAATGAATGCCTGATCTTAACAATTGTACTTTTAGTATTATAGAATAATACAATTATCTTAAAATAATAAAACTAATTAGGAAAATAGAATTTCATTTACATAATAACTTTATAGTCCAGACCATTTTGGACATTGTACTTATTTGTACATTAGTACGTAGTGCATCAAAGAGGAGAATTTATTAAGAAGAGAGAAGAAACAATAATTTACAAGAGGTATTAACTTTTAAAATTTCAATTTAGTAATATTAAAATACTCAGTTCAAATTTAGAGGAACTGATTTTTTTTTTCTTTTTAAGGAATATAGTTCATATATAGAATATTCAAGGTTGACCAATTATGAATTATCAGTTAATAACTGCATAAGACAATATTGAAAAAAAGGTAATAATGTGTTTAATTATTACTTCTAGCTTGCGCATTTGTTTAATTAATGGTAATAAAGATATCCTTCTTTGATGATAACTTTATGGTCATAATATAACAAACATTTTGTCTTTTTCTTATTGAAAATACAATTAATAAAAAAGCTAATCAAGGAAGAAAATATATGAAAACATACAAAATGTATTTCCCAAATAAGAGAATCTTTATATATGGGATGACAATTCAACTTATTAATAGTCCTATGTAGACGCCAGGATATATATAGATTCATCGAACTCTTTTATCTTTCATAACTTCTTCCTAAAGGTTACTCAATAGACGTTGATTTTCAGTAAAATTTTCTAATGGTGGTGAAACTTTTCCAATTTTTGTAGACAAATCCTTATAAGTAGCATATTCTTGATTGAGATCAGGTGCAACTTCTAGTGTTTAACATTATATGCAATTGTTCTCAATGACTAAGGTTGAGAATTAAAAAGCAACTTTTCAAGCTCAACTATTGAATAAAAAAAGTTTGAAAAAAAAAAAATGAAGAAGTAACAATGTTTTTGTGATAGGGATGAGGGTAATTGCACTGGATTCTAATCCATATTCCTTAACACTAGCACAGCTCAATTTCGCAAAAGACCTTCATTTAAGCAGAGTCTGCTTCCCTTTTTCCCTACATAAAGTGTTTTAATTTTATTTTGGTATATGTCACTTTGAAATTGAAATGAAATGCACCTTATGTAATGCTTCATACTAATCAATAAAATTTTTTTTTTTTTTTGAGAGAGTTTCAACCTATAGCGTCAGCTCTTGATGATAGCTCTTTTATCATCAGACCAAGACACCAATCAGTTTTTGGTGTAGGCAGAGATTGAACCCTAGATCTCTTATACAACTATTAGAGACTTTATCAGTTGAGCTGACTGGAACCCACAATAAAATGTAATTCATATGTTAAGTAAAAGAGTAAATTTGTTTTTTGTTCTCATGGAAAAAAAAATCAAATAAACAAACACTTGCAAACAGAACAGCAAGCAATGATGCCTCTAAAACATGATATTGCATAAGCTTAAATATTGAGCAAATGAAGGTTTGATTCATTCAGCCAAAAAAAAAAAAAAAAGCAAAAAGGATTTGATTGTTGTGCAGCTATGAGGATGTTTGGTAGAGTAATTTGAAAATTGTTGTTTGTAGTTTTTTGAAATACGTGTGGGTGAAAAAGTACATTGAAATGCGTGAAATGCTGTTTAAAAACTAAAAAATGTTGTTTGAAAACACAAACCAAATGGGCCCTATATATCTAGAATTATGAAATTAGAAGATACTTTTTCATTGCTTATTTAATAACATGGTATATTATTTTAACTTTTTAGAAAGCAACTAATTATTTCATTAATTTCTGTATCGTACAATTGGAAGCATTACACAACCAAAAGTCTTCAGTCATGGTCCTATAGCAGCAAGGAGATAATTAGAACACTTACCCCATATGTTGCCTCACAGTCACTTTTATTTGTACTTTTTCTTCATTAACATGTTACCAATTAATACCTGTTCTTAGGCATTTACTTCTATGACCATACAATACATAATGTAGAGGCTTTTTATCTTAAGACATTAGTTGAATGTTATAAGAGATGGTTCGATTCAAAGAATCTTGAATTTCCCATCAAAATACAAGATTTCCTTGTTTGGTTTGCCATCTATAACATTCTTGTAGACTTTTTTTTAAAATACAATTTGTTAGGACCAAGCACTAACCTATTGCATTAAAAGTTATATCTAATAGTAACGGCGCAACTTTATTCTCTTAAAGGGTAGCAGCCTAGCGCTATCAAGTTGACTGAAACTTGACCCAACTTGGCCTCTACCTCTACAAGATGTTAGACTTGGCCCATTAGACCTCCACCCAACAATTCCATCCCCAACACCTGCACATGCACAACAGGGAGTCGAATCCATGAACTAGCTCTAGTACCAATTATTACATGTTGCATGAATTTTTTTTCTTTTTTTTTTATAACAAGATAGAAATGCTGCATGAAACTTCAACATTCTCAAGAATGATAACAAGTTTTATCTAGGCTTGAAAAAAAATCAGTTGTTAAATAGATACCATAGAAGGAGCGTTTATTTTTTAGGTGAAGGTTGTAGCTAGTGGGTGGCTTCCATAATCCATTGAACATGGGCTAAAAAGGGTGGATGATGGGTTCTGGCTAATGGTTGGTGGGCAACATTATGAAAATGAGTGACAACATATTTTACACTATATATTTATACTATACGATAAAAGTTGAGTTTTACAAGCTTCCTATGCATCTAAGTGGACGTTAAAATATTTCTCCAAAAAAGAAAAGAAAAAAAAAAGTGGACGTTAAAATTAATAAAATAGTTTGCCTCTAACTAAACTCTACACTAAAGTTCTATGAAGTTTAAAATTACTGTTTCAATAAAAATTATATTACCAACAATTTTTTAAAGTTTGATTATTTATTTTATATTATATATTTTAATAATCTATCATAATATATATTTGTTTTAAATAATAATAAAAAATTAGGCCTTACACGTTGTTCAACATAAATATTATACGTATGCATGCTTTTGTCACGTAATCCATTATAAGTTCATAAATTGTTAACGTAGTTCCTTAAAAAAATTTGTTAACATAGCTTTGAAGGAATTTAAGATAATATTATAATTAAAAATTAATTACTAAAAGTTTTTCCAAAAAAAAGATAAAATAATATTTATACTTACCTTTTTCTCAACCAAAAAAAAACCCAAAGGTTTTCAAGAAATTTAAAAATTTTAAGGATTTTTGTTATTTATTTTAAATTATATTAATAATTTTAAAAATACATTTAAATTAATATTATGATTAAAACGAAGTTACCAAAAATTTTCAATAAAATTTGTTAGGGACATATTTTATGTAAATTGGCTAATATTTTGATAAAACGCATTTTACTTGTAATTTGGTAGATCTAGGATGAGTTTAATACTTTAAGAAACAAGTGTTCAAGTTAAGTATTGAAACCATGCAAATCTGACCAAGAAACAAGTGAAGAAAAACTGTTCATCAAAGCTCGACAGATACCTCAATAGAAATAGTATCTATCAAGATTTAAGAACGAAGCTTGACAGAAGCTGAATCTGTCGAGATTTACGAAATCATAATTTCCAAATCTGATTTTTGGCCCTAGCTGATATGTATGTGTAGGGTTTCTTTTCTCACAACCTTGGACATATATAAGACTCATTTTAAAAGTCGTCATACAAGGAAAACATATGCAAAAAGTGACCTAGTTCATCATTCTCTCTGAAGAAGCTACTGCGTCTTTACGCCAAGGGTTTTGTGACCAAGGAGCTTCCTGATCTTCATTGTTGATAAAGTGAAGAACTTTATTTGCAACCAATATCTTCTTCAAGTTATTGATGTTAGTCACGTACTTGGATCCATGCATCATTGTTTAGTCACGTACTAGAACTCGTACATTGAACTGGAAGATTGCCACTATAATACAAGTCCAATTGGATATTGGAGTAAGGATTCAACTGTAGGTTGGTATTTTGGGATAAACCAAAGGGTTTGATAAAATTCTTTATACTTGTAACTGCTTGTGATTGATAATAGTGGATTCTTGGGAGTGATGATCTTAAAATCACTCTGTAGGGTTTTGCCTCAGTGGTTTTCTCCATTCGTAAACAAATCACCTATGTCAAATTTATTTTCAGCTACATTTAGTATAATTGGCGATTTGTTTATGCAACTACGCTATTGCATATAATTGAACATAATTAATTAACTTTGGTAATTAATTCATTTGCAATGGGTCAATTCATTTTATCCTAACAAAATTGAAAGGATTCATTATTTATTTTTTTACCTGTAGGGTTAAGGGCCCAGATGGTATATTGGGCCTTGGACCTTGGCCGAGAGCATCGTAATCCAAGAACAAATGAATGATGTTGGATGGGTCAAGCTTAGAATCTAATAAGCAAGATACGAATGGGAGGGTGGTCCGAGGAGAAATGTCTCCTCGGATAGGTTAAGCACAGCTCAAATGTGTATCTTAAGGTTCAAGGTAACTTTCCAGGAAGCTTCAGTGATAGGGACATGTCTCTCGAGTGTACCAGAAGACTGAGAGTTCAGAAATATCTATGAGAAAGCTGCTACCACCGCATTAAATGCTCTCTAGCTAACTTTATGGCTGCATTAATGTGGAGAAGACCCCTGAACAGTGCTGCCTTGGCTATCCCAACTCACAGAGAACCTGAAAGGTATTCGATGGGACAAGTACTCAAGTAGTGACTTAGATGACCAACAAGTGTAGGACCAAGATCGTTAAAAAAAAAAAAAAACTAAATAACATGAGAGACCCTCCATGAAGAAGGGATTGGAAAACTAAGAAGAAAAGCATTGTAGCAATCAAGAATCATACTTGTAACCCAACTTCGAAAGCAATACATAAGAATCAATCTCCTCGGACATTACTGAGGACGTATTTCCTTAGTATAAATTTGTCATATTCATTCATTTGCCATCAAGAACTACTTACTTGTTACATTAATTCGTTAAAACCCAGTTTTCCAATCTATTCTCTACAAATTTATTGTTTTGGCTCTTAGGGCCTAAGTTCATCTATTATTTAGGCTAGGAGTCCAAACCAATTCCTTACATTACTTATTTTAAGAATCTATTCAAAAAATTTTGTTATGAATATAGTCTTATGCTATGTACTTTTGCCTTTTGACAATTAGTTAAAAGTAATTAATAGTCATTCTTTTATTTTTACTATTTATTCTTTTTTTAAATTTCAACTATATTATTGAAGTACTAAGAGTCTTATAGTTTAATTGGTTGACACTTCTTGATATTTCAAACAAAGACACCTTAGAATTAAATTGCCCTTCAATTGTAGTAACTATCGAATTATAAAAAAGAATTATATTATTAAATTATAAATTTTAATTTACATTTATATGATTTTTTTTCATCCGCACAAATCCATATATACTATAAAGGCACTTGCATATTTTGAACTCCAAACGATGAAATCATAACAACCCTAATAAAAACACACCCCATATTGTGAGGTTTATCATATAAAGTAACTATCATATACAAGTCTCACTGACCCTAACAAAAATTAAAAATTCTCTCCCATTTGCCCTAGAACACTTTCCAAATTGACAGTTCTTTGTGATTTCCCTAAAGAGAGATCTAATTCTAGATCTCCAGTAACTTTGTTTGTGCCAAATTTAGTGTCAATCAAGCTATCTGTGAGTTCATTGGCTCTTTTTATCTGGTTAATTTGAAGAAAGATGATCTTTATTCAGACCTTCTGCACCTGATGTTCCAACTTTTTTCTTGAATGTTTGCCTGCAATCCTGATGAAAAAAAATCAAGTATCCAAGCAATATCAAGGAGTCCATTAAATCTTAAATTTGTACCTTGGGCATGCAAAATTCCAGTTACAGCATCCTGCAAGGCATTCATAAGTGTCTTCCCTTGATCCACAATGGTCAAGACTTGGACATAATTACAAAATAAATGTATATAAATATACACAATTATATGGTAAGCAATGAAGTGAGAGTATTTACATGTTAGAAATTTGCAGTCCCTACCAAGTACAAACAGTCACTGAGGGGCCAATAGAAATCCACCAAATTTTTTTAAAACAAAAAATGCAATACACTCTATCAAGTAGCTCGTAAGGAAATCTTAGAAGACAATTAATTTTTTACACAATTTTAATTGACTAGAATAATTTCATATGACTCCTTAAAAATGTTCGTAAGCCATCTTCCAAGGCAAATAACGTGAGTGTAACCATCACAGCCACGAGTCAAATGGAAAGTCATATGAGCAGTGCTACAAACACAAGTTGGTAGAATATGATTGGTGGTAACATTATTTTCATATGGGGCCACCACTATCATTATTTTATGATATACCTATTAATAATTGCCACCTCAGCTGGTGTGAAATTTGTTTCCAAATTGTTTGTATATACTTAGATTTTCTCAAGTCATACATCAAAAGGGGGGCAAACCTATACACAGGAAGTATAAAAAATGAAGAAACAAAAGAGATGGTTGATAACAATATTAAACATTAGTATGCTCATAGAAGTGACATCATGGCAAAAATATCATAGAAATGAGAATTCTAAGTCTTCTTCTTCTTCATTTCTCCCCTTCTATTAGAGTAAATATGGTTATATCAAGTACTAATTAAACCTATCGAAACCTCCTGCATCAACACCGCCTTCGTTCATTAAGCACCAACCCTACCCAAGCATCACAACCCTCCAACCCCTTTACAGAACCATCGTCATTTTCACTAGTCAAAGTAAATCACCTCCTTTGAGCTTGCACCATTCATTACCATTTTGTGATTGTTGAAAGAGGTGGTGGCGCATTTTGGTCTATTTGCGAAATTAGTAAGAGCTTTATGGTATGTAATTAAACTGTGTGCAAGGATAAAAGAGAATTAATTTGTTAGGGTTGTGTGATTTGCACATAATCATAAGCTTTAATCGATTTTTTTTTTTTTTTTTTGGAGAAGCAAACACACGCGCACAAGATAGAGGGAAAGATATTTTAACATAAATGCACACTACGAACTCCACTCAAAAGTCAGGATAACATTTAAAGAAGGGTGGGGCATATTATACTACTCATAATACATTCTCTTAAACAATGCTTTAGCCATAAATTTGATTATGAGTGCATCTTGCAAAATTTAAAAGGTTGAGGTGGTGATTGCAAATTATCAAAATTTGGAATGCAAAGTCCAAATACTACCAAATTATGATGAATTTATCCAATTAAGTATCAACCCTTTGTTTTATTATTATTATTAATCACAGGCAGAGTACTCCCGTATGCTCAAAACCGACATTCCACCTAAGATTACCTTGGAAAATGAGATTTGCAGGAGTTTGCTAGAATCTTATAAGTTCAAAAACTATTAATTAATTATGAATATTTTAACAGATTCCTCCCACTGTAAATCAAATTGCCCCTAAAAATCCATAGCAATGACAAATAAAACAATCAAATTCCCCATTATAAAAAAAGAAAAAAAGAAAAAAAAAAGGTTAAATTCTCCCTATAAATTAAAGTAGGATATATAGGTGATAGATAGGTTTCTCCTTCTAGTCCACATCCGGATGGATCTAGGACCCCAAATTATTTTATAATTTTTTACCACAATTTTAATGTGGTAAATTATGAGCAGTTGCTTATCACTTACACATAGACCTATTATTTTTTCTTCACTAATCACAACTCTTTCACATCACAATTATGACAAAATTGTATAAGGATGGCAATTTTTACCCGATCCATCAAACAAAGTGGACACAGTGCTCATAAGCTCCTCTCTCTGAGATTGAACTGACACGTCACAGACTGACCTAGTAACCCCAAAACCCAAATTATCCCATCCACTCAAGCACCCATCAAGCTCACTCTCATTCCGACAACACGTGTGCACTCTGGCTTCAAACCCCACCAATTCCTCTACAATCGCATGCCTAAAAAGTAGAAAAACAAATGCCCAATTCCTAGTTGGCAATATAATTAATTTCTCAATTCTCACAAACAAAAGAGGAAAAGAAAACAAATTCTAAGACTTCTTTTCTTCTATGTATATAAAAATGTGTACCCGATTCTGCGAGTGCCACTGGTGACGAGGGCGGTCATTCCACAGAGAGACCATCTGGGATTGTCAATAGGGGCACTGTTACTGTTGGTGCTTGAATGTGACATGGGTTGGCTCCGAATGGGTGTTATGGAGGTGGGTTGTGATATTCGGAGCTTTGAATGAAAAGTCAACGGGTGAGGAAACGTGGGGTTTGAGAAGATTGGAGAGTGTGGGCATAGGAGATTAGAGGTTTTAGAGAGATTTGAAGAAAAACGAGAAGAAGAGGGAGCCAGTGGAAGTGGAAAGAGGGTCTGAGACATTTGAGCGGCGAAGCAAGCAGTCAGCTCAGCTGAGTGGTGTGACAGTGTGAGAGTATGAGTTTTGAGTCCTTGCGGTGGTGATGCTTTCCGTTATTTTATTGACCAATCGTGTAAAAAAAATTATTATTTTATTGAACCGTCAGTTACTCCGTTAGTTTGGTGACGAAATGGTGCTTCAAGGACTTAAATGAAAGACGTTAATTGGTTTAAGGATTAAAAGTGGTAAAAATAAAATGTAGAGACTAAAATAAAAATAAATAAATAAATAAATAAATAAACCAAAATATAGGGACTAAAAGTGCATTTACGCCTTTTTTTTTTTAATACATAATTTATATTCTAATTTAATCTAAATGTATATGTGTGTGAAACTCCTTCCTGGAGACTTGAATCCCAATCCTTACCCTCTACACCCCACAAGCATTTATACTCGTGGAGTGATCATCGTATCAAGAGACTTTATAGTGAACCAACATTAAATATCATAGCCATCAGAAGGTTGGACTCTCACAATGTTAAGAAGCCAAGGTTAAAGACATACTAAAGCAAGTAGTAGCACAACATAAGCCACACCATCATCCATGCATGGTATCTTAATTTGACAATTAGTGCTCCATGTTCTTAAGAACCCAATGTTTGTATGCATGTAATGTCATTGTTTTTTTCTTTTTGGTAAAAGAAAATAAGTGGATGAGATTTATAAGCATTTGTCATGATCAATCTATGGGCATACACTAGAGTACAATAGCTCAATGGCATAGCCTACTCTCCTTTATTTGGAAAACCATCATTTAAATTTATATCCCCTATTGTGGTAACTACCGAATTATAAATCTCATCCACTATTGTGGTAACTACCCCACAAGCATTTAATTCGGTAGTTACCACAATAGGGGATATAAATTTAAATGATGGTTTTCCAAATAAAGGAGAGTAGGCTATGCCATTGAGCTATTGTACTCTAGTGTATGCCCATAGATTGATCATGACAAATGCTTATAAATCTCATCCACTTATTTTCTTTTACCAAAAAGAAAAAAACAATGACATTACATGCATACAAACATTGGGTTCTTAAGAACATGGAGCACTAATTGTCAAATTAAGATACCATGCATGGATGATGGTGTGGCTTATGTTGTGCTACTACTTGCTTTAGTATGTCTTTAACCTTGGCTTCTTAACATTGTGAGAGTCCAACCTTCTGATGGCTATGATATTTAATGTTGGTTCACTATAAAGTCTCTTGATACGATGATCACTCCACGAGTATAAATGCTTGTGGGGTGTAGAGGGTAAGGATTGGGATTCAAGTCTCCAGGAAGGAGTTTCACACACATATACATTTAGATTAAATTAGAATATAAATTATGTATTAAAAAAAAAAAGGCGTAAATGCACTTTTAGTCCCTATATTTTGGTTTATTTATTTATTTATTTATTTATTTTTATTTTAGTCTCTACATTTTATTTTTACCACTTTTAATCCTTAAACCAATTAACGTCTTTCATTTAAGTCCTTGAAGCACCATTTCGTCACCAAACTAACGGAGTAACTGACGGTTCAATAAAATAATAATTTTTTTTACACGATTGGTCAATAAAATAACGGAAAGCATCACCACCGCAAGGACTCAAAACTCATACTCTCACACTGTCACACCACTCAGCTGAGCTGACTGCTTGCTTCGCCGCTCAAATGTCTCAGACCCTCTTTCCACTTCCACTGGCTCCCTCTTCTTCTCGTTTTTCTTCAAATCTCTCTAAAACCTCTAATCTCCTATGCCCACACTCTCCAATCTTCTCAAACCCCACGTTTCCTCACCCGTTGACTTTTCATTCNAAATTGGTATTTTTTTTGTTGTTGTTGTTGATAGCCGCTTATAAAATTGGCCTTAACCTTATAATTCTCCAATGATAAATGTTATGTCCCTTACCTAATCAAAATTTAGTTCCATTAAAATGGGATACGTTCTATGTGTTGATTGAGATTGATATACAAAATGTAACAATTTTATGGACAACAATCAATTTCGAAAAATGTTGCATGATAATAATAGGATGTTTTATCTTGAACTATATATATTATATAACACATCAAAGAGACTTTAACAACTCGTTTATATGAATATTAAAAAAAAAAAATCAACTTTGATTTTTTTTTTTTTTTTTGATAAGCAAGAAATCAACTTTGATAATACCATATAATATAAGATTACATATGATAAGATTATCTTATCTTATTGATTGATGTGATGAGTAATGATGTAAATTCCGTAGATGCATGAAAAGAGAGCATGGTAAGTTTGACAAGGACACCCGTATAGTATTCTTGCTCCTAGCTTTAATATATATTGGCGCCACTACTTCCGGCAAGTGGAGCCCACATCCCACCTTGACGCCTACGAAAGAGAATATTTTAAAGTCAACAATTGGACCGTACTTTCAACGCGCTCGTACACGCGTGGGGTCTCAACAAAATCCCAAATTACTGACCTGTCTTAGATAGATAAAACTAAAGCCGTGTTTGGTAATTAAGAGAGGGAGTTTGTTATTGTTGTTTAAACAACAATTTTCAGTATTTAAACAACATTACACGTATTTTTAAAAAATACAAATAACGTTAATAGAACAATATTATTAAACGGGTCCTAAATTTTAAGAAAACATATGTGTTTGTGAACAAAGTTAAAAACAGTATACACTTTTTTAACAATTCCAGAAAAAAGAAGCATACAAACGCATGAAATGGAAGAGTATTGGACGCATTGAGTGCAGTTAACTTAACCGGTAAAATTTAAGTTATTTTGGTTCATTTGAAAATATGGTATATTTTGTTTTTCATTTCCTATTTTTTGTAGGATCCATTAATAAGAAACTTGTTTGAGTTTGTTTTTTGTTATTGTTTTCGTTTTCAATATCCAAAAAATGTGATAATGAAAACAGAATATGAAAACAACTTTTAGACATTTTTATTTTCAGTTAAATGAGTTTAGTAGCATTTTTGTAAAAAAAAAAAAAAATTGAAGATTTTGAGCATATCAATGAAAAAAATAGCTTTCACCATAGGTAAGAATTAAGTGCCAAATAGGGTAGCTAGTGTTTTTTTTTTTTTTTCCTTATATTTAGAAAATAGATACATAAAATGAAAATGAAAACAAAACATTAGTTATTGGAGGAACCAAACAAGTTATTGTCATTATTTAAGAGAACTGAGGTTCAATTTTTGCTTACACCAAAAACCTAATTGGTGTCTTATACTGATGATGTGGAGCAATCATTATAAAACAAATGTCATAAATTTTAAATATTAAAATATTTATTAATTAAAAAAAAACTAATGATCAATAGATACATTGACACACCATCCATATGCTTTTAAACTTTTTGTATCTATCATTAGTTATCTCAATCCATAACATAACAAAATATGGTATCTCCGGTGTCCATATATATATTATGGCAAAATTGTTTCCAAAAAAACATTCTAAAGAGAAAAAACTTAAAAATGTTGAAGATGTAGTATATATATTACGGCAAACTTGTTTCCAAAAAAACATTTTAAAGAGAAAAAAAATTAAAAATGTTGAAGATGTAGACTTCACATGCGTACATTGCTTTCATTATTTTTAGTAGCATCAATTACAATATGCTACTTTAATAGATGAAAAACAATTAAACAATTATGAAAAGCTTTATATAGGTAATTTTATGATTTTATATATTTTTTATAACAATGGGAAATATGTTTGTAATATATAAACAGTACATTAATGTACAATATCAAGTTTATAAAAATATCCACGATATACATTATTAGTTATTTTTGGTTGGGATGATGAAAAAGTACAAGAATGGAAAATGTTAGAAGGATACACAAGCGAGAGAATAGAAAATTTTATGTTTTTCATCATGTGTATTTGATAGAGATGATGAAAAAGTTGAAGGATATAAAGTAAATTATTATTATGTCCTTATTATCAAAAGTAAAAGATTAAAAAGGTCGGGTAATTTTGTACTTTTTTTTTCTTTTATCATTTTCTCTCATTTTTTTTTTTTCATATGAATTTGGAAGTAAAAAAATGGTGGGTTTTGGTGGAAAACTCCAAGCGCCCTATTTTCTTTCCTTTTAATTTTCACTCCATCCAAACAATAAAAAATCACATTTTTCTCTCTTTTATCTTCTCCTATTTTCCATTATATTTTTTTCACACCAACCAAAGCATATAAGAAATATCCATTTAGACATTTGTCTTCTCTTCAATATTTTCTTTTATTTTTGGAAAATACACTTATGAATAGTGTTAATTGTGCAATATATATATATATATATATTGGTAGTTGGAAATTAGATAGAAACAAAACAACACTTCCATCAAGGTAGGGTTGGTACATATTAAGTTACAACAAGAATCAGGAAGTAAGGTGATATAACAAAAAGAGAGGTCTTTCAAAAAAAAAAAGAAATAAAAAAAAGAGAGGTAACTCCACAAATAGAGTGTCCAAAATAACAAAATCTTGCCGCAATTGTGCAATGTTATCAACTTCTAAAAGGAATTTTTTTCATTATTTTTAGACATTTATTTATCTCTCCCTTCTCTTAATCATTTTTTTTTATAAACCTTAAACTTATACGCCACAACTAAAACTGACATTAGTTTTCTCTTAATCATTTAAGTATTTGATATTTGTGCAAATTAGAGTGGGGGGGGAGAGAAAGGTCCTGTGCTGTTGCCTGTGCCCCCTGCCAGTCTGTGTATTGTTTCTATCTACCAAAATAGTTTTCAAAAAACATATCGTCCAAACAGGCCTTAATGCAGAATGCCCTATATCTCTCACCAAAAAAACAAAAAAAAAAAACATCATTACCTACAAAAAAAAGTCGTAAATAGAGAGAGAAAAAGAGAGAGAGAGAGAACTCAAACTAATCAAAAAACACTTAAAATATCTTAAAATATTTTTTTATTCTATCTAAAAAAATTAAATATTTTGAAAATGGAAAATTAGAGAGAGAGAGAGAGAGAGTCTTTGAGCTTTGGAAGATAAACTATGTTAGAGAGAGAAAAAGAGAGAAGGGAAAATTTGCTTCAGTCCACCTGAAGATTAAGCAAAGCTCTGAGTCTTTGGAGCTAATTATTTTTTGGGTGCTTTTTTTTTTTTCCAGGTAAATATATATATACTTTGAGAGCTTGATCTCTCTCAAAATTTGATTTAAATTTTTTTTTTTAAAAATGATTAGTGATTTGTATTTTGTGTTTTGATGGGCGATTTTGGATTTTGATGTTAAATTTCGAGCTGATCTTGATTGAATTCAAGTGGGTCTGACTTGATATGTTAGATTTTTAAGTTTAATTTTTGTGGGTTTTGTTAGTTTTTGATTGGTGCTGAATCTGGGTTTTTCTGGGACCTTAAAGATTAAATCTTTATTTATTTTTTTGAGGCTGATTTCTGTGTACCCAAAATGTTTGTTTTCTGGGTTTCTATGTTTTTGTGTGCTTACTTTACTTGTCAGAAACACTGTTTTACTTGTTAATATCATTTTCAAACCAAGCAATGTTTAGTCAAAGTGGTGCACTTTGTTTGACAATTTCAGTACTAGTCAACTCTTTAGGTGTGTTTTTGGTGCTTACTTCGTCTGCTAATGCTAATTCTATGTTGATTTTGGTACCCATTGAAGATTATTGTATGTTAATTACATTTAAGCTGGTATAATTCATAGACTCTTTTAGCTGATTGCAGTTCTATCCAATTCTGTTGGGTCTATTTGATGTTCTTTAATCATCAGTGACTAATTTACTTGTTAGGAACATTGATTCTTGGTTACATTTATGTGTGCTTGTGTGTTTTTTGTTTAATTTTAGCTCCAAGATGTACCCTTTTAATGTGATCGAATGTTAATCTAAAACTATGTTAAGAGTCAATTCTAGGATTATACTAATCTTTCATGGTTTTTCTGTTTGTTTGTGAATTGAGATGAGAAACACGAGCCATGAATTTATACTTAGTCAGCTGTTTCATTGCTAAGAAAATGAGAAGTAAAACATAATAAATTTATATTTTGAAGCTATGATTTTGCCATTGTCTAGGGCTCGTGGGTAATTGGTAGCTTAAAAATCAATTGGATAAGCCTAATATGCTCCTTATATTGTTTACAAGGAGTTAGCTTTGTTCTGAGTTGTAGTGATGACGTCTTTAATTTAACTTATGTTAAGATGTATGCTGATTTATAAATGCATTACTCAAATTCTCCAAAATTATGTGCTTATTTTGTCGAGTGGTTTGACTACTGTCTTTGGCCTTTTTTGTTTTAGATGTAAATTTCCTTTATACAGAATTATCTTTAACGATTTTGTTTCCTTTGAAATTTGCTGAGATCTTCGATGTAGTGATACAAGATCTTTGTATTTATGGTCTATAATTAAAATGCTTTAAGTATCCTTTCTTGTTGGAGAGTATTGCTAATTTTCTTAAAGATTGCTTAATGTAGGAGAATTCTATATCTGTGTGACCAAGTTACTGAAAGCTTGTCTACTCTTTGATTCCTGGTTGAGGATCTGAAACACTTGTCTGCATTTGAAGGCTGTCTGCAGGAAAAATGCACTTTAGGTTGAGCTGATATTGCACTGGGTCAATATTCATGGTATCTCACCTTGGGGGCTTGTCCCATTGAAGTTGAACTGAATGGAGAGAAATCTTGGGAAGGGCACTGGGGATCAACAGATTCGATACAGCAATGTTGAAAGTAGAGATGAGGGATTTGGGTCAGCAAATCAAAGATTTTCCCAGGATCCATCGAGTAATATTAACACCAACTTGCGACCTCCAGATCACAATATGTCAGTTGCAGCTAGACCTGTGAATTTCTCCATTCAAACTGGTGAGGAGTTTGCATTTGAATTTATGCGGGAAAGGGCGAATCCTAGGCAGCAGTTCATTCAACATTCTTATGGTGAGCCTCACAGTACAACTGGGTATATGGAGCTCAAAGATATACTGGGAAATAACCACAGGGGTTCAGAAAGTGGGTCAGATATCACAATGCTCAACTCAGTGGAAAAGGGCCGCATTCAGGATTTTGAGAAAGGGGGATCTTCCACACATGAGGACAAAAGTTGTTATGATTCTGTGCGATCAGTGCCACGAACCTCATCAAGGAATGACGTTAATCGAGGACTTCATGGTTATGCCTCATCGGGGGCCTCTGATAGCTCATTAACAAAGGTGAAGTTCCTCTGCAGCTTTGGTGGTAAAATTTTGCCTCGTCCATGCGATGGAAAACTTAGATATGTTGGTGGTGAAACACGTATTATCCAGATAAGGAGGGATATTTCTTGGGAGGATCTTGTGCAGAAATCATTGACAATTTACAATCAAACTCATTCAATAAAATATCAGCTTCCCGGTGAGGATCTTGATGCATTAGTGTCTGTATCTTCTGATGAGGATCTACAAAATATGATGGACGAATGCATTGTACTGCAAGATGGTGGATCACAGAAACCTAGGATGTTCTTGTTTTCTAGTGTTGATTTGGAGGATGCTCATTTTGGTCTTGAAAACCCTGAGGGTGATTCTGAGGCTCAGTATGTAGTTGCTGTGAATGGTATGGACTTGAGTTCAAGAAAGAGCTCAAGTGCTTTGGCAAGTGCTTCAGGAAACAATTTGGATGAGTTACTCAGCCTAAATGTTGAAAGGGGGAGTGGTCGAGTAGTGCCAGAATTAGCCGGGCCTAGTACTGCACATTTAACAATTAATGCACCTTCATTGACTACTCAATCATCTCAACCGCTGCCACCAAGCTCATCTAATGCTTTTGAATCCAAATCACAACCTTACCAGGGACAGAGGACACATCATGGAGAAGCTGGGCAGCATCTGTTCTCTCCTTTCAACCCATTGGAGAGCTTCCCTAAGAAAGATGATAAGACTACTGTTCCTTTGTCTGTTCCATTGCAATATGTTTATGGTTCTGACCGTTCTAATCATGCAGCAGCTGGGGAGAATTTACCTCCAATACATGTCCATAGCCATCTGACTCAACAGGCAGGTTTAAATGAGCAGCTGTATAGTGGCTTTCATGCGCAAGATTCAGAAGTATCTGTGAAAGAGCCGAAATTGAAAAGAGATAGCTCGGGCCAGAAGCTAAATGAACCTGAGAAAACTCAATTGCTGGAGAAGGAAGCATCATTTAAGGAGGCAAAAATGAAAAGAGAGAGCTCACTCCAAAAGATAAATGAAACTGATAAAGATCAATCTTTGGCCCATGAGTATGATGTTTCTTCTCATCCACATGATTCTTCTGCTCTGAATTATATTTCTAGGGAAGAAGTATTGATTGCTAGTTCAGCAGCAGAAATAGGATCTCCCTTGGTGTCTATGAAAAGTAATAAAAAGCTCCCGGAATCCATTCAGAAAAAAAAGCTCCCTGAAGGAGTACATGATGGGACGAAAAATAATGATGATGGCCATTTTTATGCATCTGGTGGACGGTTCACTCCGGGACATGGTGGCTCTGAGGGTTATCCAGCTGACTTTAGCTATGAATCAACCATGGTTCCTCCACCAGTTTTTCATTCTGAGCGATTTCCCAGGGAGCAGGCAGAGTTGAATCGTTTGTCCAAATCGGACGATTCCTTTAATCCTCAGTTTCTGATGACTCAAGCTCGTTCTGATCGTTCTCAATCAATTGCCGAATCAGTTGATAAATTGCATGATGGGCAACATGTTTATTTGCAGACTGAGCAGGTGATTTCATCTTCAAAACCACTATATACAAATAGCCAGACTGTTGAAGATGAACTGGCAAAATTCGGAAAATATAAAGAGTTTGCTGACAATATTAGTAACATAAATTCCAATATTTCTGGGGACGCACTTGAGTCAAATTTACAGAGATCTGAGTTGAGACATGTAATTAATCCTGTGGATAATCGTGGATTGGCCTGGGTAAAAGAAAACTACAAAGACGCCTCTATAAAGGATACAGACGCAGCTGGTTTGAACAATCTAACAGCAAGACAAGGAACTTCTGGCAAGCACATGGAAGAGTCTGCTGTTGTTGGCACTCCTGAGCACGGGGACATTCTTATTGATATAAATGACCGCTTTCCTCGTGATTTCCTGTCTGATGTATTCTCAAAGGCGAGAATCTCAGAAAATCTCTCTGGTATCAGTCCACTGCATAGTGACGGAACTGGCTTGAGCTTGAACATGGAGAATCATGAACCTAAGCATTGGTCATACTTTCGAAACTTGGCCCAGGATGAGTTTGTTAGAAAAGATGTTTCTCTTATGGATCAAGATCATCTGGGTTTCTCATCCCCACTTACAAATGCTGAGGAAGAGATTGCTATAGATTACAGCTATCCGCCTTTGATGTCTGATGGAGTTGCTCTTAGTAACATTGACTCCCGTATCAATTTTGATGAGGACATTCGACAAGGGTCTGTTGTTGTTGGATCCAACACCATGAATTTGCATCCAGATTACAGTCCTGAGCTCAAGGGCAATGAAAGTGTGCAGTTGGATGGGGTTAACCTCAGAATGCCAGAATCAGATTATCAGGTACATTGTCTATACATTTTTCTTTAGCAATCCCTGTTATTACACTTGTATTTCTTTCCTGTGGCAATTCATTCTTATTTCTCTTTTCACTTGTAGGATGGGAAATTGGATATTCAGAATACTGGTGCACCTCTTGTTGATATTTCTCTTGAAGATTTTGATATTAGTACCTTGCAGGTATAATGCTTATAGTTCTGAGTTATCATGCCTTATTTTGCCCATCTGAAATGAAGCTACGTGTTTTTTTTAATATGAAAGCCTTTTATCTTACACTCCAATAAATTTGTCAAGGCACTGTTTGGATATGACTTTGTAGTACTTTTCTTGCATTAGCAAGCAATTGAAAAATAATGCATTAAAAGCATGTTTGGTATGGACTCTGAAGTTTCATTTACAACTATGTGTGTATATGTGAGAGGCATGATTATTGTATTACTTGAAAACAAAAATGCTGCCTCCTCTCTTCTTAATCTTATCACTACAACCAGATAACTGCAGATTTATCTTTTAGGTCTGGGTTTGCGTTATAAGCTTTCCAAGAATATAACAGCATATTAAGATGCCAGTCTCAATTGCTCACTGTTGTGGCTTTATAACATACATGTTCTGATGTGTGATGTATGTAATCCCACAAGTTGCATGATTATTAGAGTATGTTATTTTGAAAAAAAAAGTACTGCCTCCCCTCATATATATATATATATATATATTTTGATAAGTACAATTAGTTAACTCCAACTTGATTCTTTTTGGTCCATGTTTGCTTTAAAAGATGTTCAAGATTTGTTTTTTGATAGCTAGGTAGTGGGGGAGGTGGGGTTCGAACAAAAGCCTTTCAAAATTTTTAACTAACATATAAAGATGCTAGTCTCTATTGTGTAGTTTTGTGTCTTTACAACGTAAATGTAATAATGTCACTTAATATTATGGAATTGGAAGTGTCTCACATACTGTCTCAGTGGATTGTGAGGTGATTAGGCCGATATGCTCACATTCTTATGTCTGATGTCTGATGTTTGATTGAAAGGCTAGCTTAGGCTCACGCTTGGTTTGAAAACATTGAATGTCTATGTTGACAAACATGGAAATTGAGAAATTACCAATGTATTTGAACCCAAGAGGAGTAAAGGCAAAACTTACTTTTCCTCAACCATGAAGGAAAACAAAACTGGAAGAAAGAAACAAATCAAAAAGTATTTTAAAAATGACGTTGCGTTTAGCTGGACATAGAAAGGGGCAAGGATCATTCTAATTAACTAAACTTTAAGAAACACACTAAATAAGATTGACTCTTCTCCTCAACATAAATATTAACCCACGAAAATCAACATGCACTTAAAAACATGCAATCTCCGCATGTCCTATCCGAATTTCAATTACAATTGAAACTAAGTGGATCTAATCAACCCAAAAATTATAAATTTTCAAAGGAATCACATTATACTACCAATTTCAATGAAAAGTAACATAATAAAACCATGAATTCAGCGCAAATTCCCTAATCAATGAGCTTGTTTGTTTCCCATCCCTCTCACAACTCATCCTCTTAAGCACTCTGTAAAAAATAATAAAAATAAAATAAAATGAATGAGCAGCTCTTATTAAAAAAAATTAAGACTACAACCAGTCGACAAGCAGCAGAACAACAAAACGGATTACAAACAAGCCTTAACTGAAAATAGAATCATGAAGCCTCTGCACAGTACCTAACACCATATACTTTGCAGCACCCACCAATCCTAAGTCTAACATCCTTTTTTTTTGATAAGTAAGAAGAGAATATTATTAATAAAAGAAAACAAGAGAAGCACAAATAGTTCACAATAGTGAACAAAGGAAAAAAAAAAAAAAAAAAAAAGAAACAAAAATACAGAAAAACAGAAGCAGCCCCTAATCTATTCTAATAGATGAAAGAAAATCCAAAAGGGTAGAACAATCCGAATAACCACAACATCGAGACCAATCAAAGAGGGTCTGCTGGCAATACTCTAATAACTGAACCACAGTTTTCCCCTTATCCTCAAAAGGCTGCCGTTTCTGTTCAGTCCAAATAGTCCACATTAAACAACCTGGAACCAAATCCCAAATATCAGAGCTATGCTTCCCCAGCCAATGATAGCAGCAAAATAATAAGTCCGTGACTGAACCTGGCATGACCCATTTGATCCCAAACAACCGAAGCATATACATCCACAAAGAATGAGCTATCGGACAAAAACAGTAACAGGTGATCCACAGATTCCACATTGCAACAGCACAAACAACAACTATTTGCCAAAGGACGACCATTCCTGATAGCTCTTATTAGCTGTTCTTCATAAAGACAGTAGCAGCAAACATCATTCCTGATAGCTCTTACTATATATTCTTCATAAAGACAGTAGCAGCAAACAACACTTTCTCGAAAACTCTCTTGCCCCTTACCGACTCTATTATTATTTTTTTGATGATTTAGGTTGTTGAGGTAAACAGTGCTCATCTTTGCTTCTAAACTAAAAAGAGAGGCATTTCATATATAGTTTGGCGAGCTAGGATCCAAAAGCAAGTCCCAAAATCATAATATTGATAGAAAAGCAACGAGTTTTCAACTAAAAACAAAAGAAACAAAAAGAACCTGCCATAGTCCCATCCCATTTCTTCTCTAACAACCCACAAAAAGAAAAATCCCACAAAAATCAAGCACAAACATGAACCTCACTTAAAACACATCAAAACCCACAAAGCCAAAAAGCCTCCAAACACCCAGAATTCCACTCTCACACCATTTACCATGAAATGTACAATCCAATCAAACAAGACAACAAAACCCAACAAAAGAATGAGCTCGGAAACTTCTAATAGCTATCAAAACAACATAGAGATAAAGTATAGTTCTTATAGATTAGATTTGTGAAACGGAAAATAGAGAAAAGTGATGAGAAAGAAGAGAGTACTTGGATGACATCCTCGGCTCGGTCATTGCATCGATGGGCCTTTGGTTGACGATTATCCCCTTCTGGCAATCCCCATGGGCTCTCTCTCCTCGGCACTGGTCTCGTCTCGCTCATTTTTCTCCTTCTACTTCTCCCACTCTTTCTTCTTCGCTCTGAATTGATAATTGCTCCTCTTCCCCCAATGACAGAGAAGAAGATACACTTGGTCTTTGAGCCTTCTACAATACGACAACGTTTTCGGGTTTTACGTGTATTTTGGGTTGCCGTTTACTATGACTTAATTAACATAGTATAACTAGAAAAGGAGTAAAGGACGCAGGGTTTTTTTTTTTTTTTTTTTTTTTTTTTTTGCCGTTTATTGCGTTTTATGATTAGAGGTTGAGATCTCACTTGACGAGGTATTTTCTTCTTTCAAAAAAAAAAAAACAAAAACAAAACAAAACAAAACAAAAAGTCGATGAGGTATTTTAATAGAAGCAACTCAATTAATACAAAAATTTAATGTTTTTGTTAGCAGTAGTTCAGAAGTACTTAATAATTACTCTTACATGACAATACAAGTTTCTTTAGAACATTTTACTTGTTTGGTACAATTTATAATTCATCTTTAAAAAAAATAAAAATACAAAAGAACTATTTTAAAAAATGACAAAATTTAAATACAGTATCTTAAATATTGTTCCTTAAATTTTCCTCTTAAGATTCAGCAATGTGGCTATTTAACTAAAAATACACTTTCATCCCATAAGAAAATATCCACATGGCAGAATCTTAAAAGAAAAATCTAAGGAATAGAACCTAAATACTACCTAAGTTTTACACAAAAAAAAAAAAACCCCCCAAAAAAAAAAACTTAAGTTTTAAAATGTTTTTATTTTTTTCATTGAAAAAATTGTATTTTGAAAAGGTATAGTTTGAAACTATTTTGCCATATAAGCACTTACTACTCTTATCATACGATAAAATTTCAGTGGGATTTAGGTGTCATGATATTATTGGGACCTTTTTCTTTTTTTCTTCTTCTTTTTTTTTTTAATAAAGAAAAACACACTCAAAAAGTGCTTGCTATAGTCTCGGAGTGAAGCGGCAAAAATCCAAGTGTTACTATAAGTTTTAATGAAAAATGCTTACAAACTAAAGCGACAATTGTTGCGATTTGTGTCACATCAATTATTCATAATCTATATATAATATAAAATTAAAGCATTTATCATTTCGTTTAATTTTTTTTTAATGTTATTGTAGGGACTCAGTTTGGATTGACCCTGAGTATGAATGAGTTTTCAGCCCAATCAAGCCCAAACAATAAATTTATAGAGAGTGGGTTAAAGGTTTAGGCGCTGGCCCTCGATCACCATGCATGAACTTTCTTTTATAAAAATATACCTAGAGTTTCTTTACAAATGAGGGGATGCTCCTCGGCCCGTGGCCGAGGAGACCCTTTTTTTCTTCCTCTCACCCCCCCCCCTTTGGTTGTACCATGGATTGTTTTTTACCATAGCCTTAGGTCCGAGGACCATGCAATACCTTGGTTCTTGTCTACCACTTCTATTTTTCTGTAAGTATCTAGTTTCCCCATAGTTTGGGTCCGAGGACATGCAAACCTTGGTCTGCTCTAGTACTCAGGTGTAATGGTGTGTATAGTTTTACCATAGGCTTGGGTCCGAGGACCATGCAATACCTTGGTTCTGTCTACCACTTCTATTTTTCTGTAAGTATCTAGTTTCCCCATAGGTTTGGGTCCGAGGACCATGCAAGACCTTGGTTCTGTCTAGTACTCAGGTATAAGATGTGTATAGTTTTACCATAGGCTTGGGTCCGAGGACCATGCAATACCTTGGTTCTGTCTACCACTTCTATTTTTCTGTAAGTATCTAGTTTCCCTATAGGTTTGGGTCCGAGGACCATGCAAGACCTTGGTTCTGTCTAGTACTCAGGTGTAATGGTGTGTATAGTTTTACCATAGGCTTGGGTCCGAGGACCATGCAATACCTTGGTTCTGTCTACCACTTCTATTTTTCTGTAAGTATCTAGTTTCCCCATAGGTTTGGGCCGAGGACCATGCAAGACCTTGGTTCTGTCTAGTACTCAGGTGTAATGGTGTGTATAGTTTTACCATAGGCTTGGGTCCGAGGACCATGCAATACCTTGGTTCTGTCTACCACTTCTATTTTTCTGTAAGTATCTAGTTCCCCATAGGTTTGGGTCCGAGGACCATGCAAGACCTTGGTTCTGTCTAGTACTCAGGTGTAATGGTGTGTATAGTTTTACCATAGGCTTGGGTCGGAGGACCATGCAATACCTTAGTTCTGTCTACCACTTCTATTTTCTGTAAGTATCTAGTTTCCCCATAGGTTGGGTCCGAGGACCATGCAAGACCTTAGTTCTGTCTAGTACTCAGGTGTAATGGTGTGTATAGTTTTACCATAGGTTTGGGTCCGAGGACCATGCAATACCTTGGTTCTGTCTACCACTTCTATTTTTCTGTAAGTATCTAGTTTCCCCATAGGTTTGGGTCCGAGGACCATGCAATACCTTGGTTGCGTCTAGTACTTAGGTTTAATGGTGGTATAGTTTTACCATAGGCTTGGTCCGAGGACCATGCAATACCTTGGTTCTGTCTACCACTTCTATTTTTCTGTAAGTATCTAGTTCCCCATAGGTTTGGGTCTGAGGACCATGCAAGACCTTGGTTCTGTCTAGTACTCAGGTGTAATGGTGTGTATAGTTTACCATAGGCTTGGGTCCGAGGACCATGCAATACCTTGGTTCTGTCTACCACTTATTATTTTCTGTAAGTATCTAGTTTCCCCATAGGTTTGGGTCCGAGGACCATGCAAGACCTTGGTTCTGTCTAGTACTCAGGTATAATGGTGTGTATAGTTTTACCATAGGCTTGGGTCCGAGGACCATGCAATACCTTGGTTCTGTCTACCACTTCTATTTTTCTGTAAGTATCTAGTTTCCCCATAGGTTTGGGTCCGAGGACCATGCAAGACTTTGGTTCTGTCTAGTACTCAGGTGTAATGGTGTGTATAGTTTTACCATAGGCTTGGATCCGAGGACCATGCAATACCTTGGTTCTGTCTACCACTTATATTTTTCTGTAAGTATCTAGTTCCCCATAGGTTTGGGTCCGAGGACCATGCAAGACCTTGGTTCTGTCTAGTACTCAGGTGTAATGGTGTGTATAGTTTTACCATAGGCTTGGGTCCGAGGACCATGCAATACCTTGGTTCTGTCTACCACTTCTATTTTTCTGTAAGTATCTAGTTTCCCATAGGTTTGGGTCCGAGGACCATGCAAGACCTTGGTTCTGTCTAGTACTCAGGTGTAATGGTGTGTATAGTTTTACCATAGGCTTGGGTCGAGGACCATGCAATACCTTAGATCTGTCTACCACTTCTATTTTTCTGTAAGTATCTAGTTTCCCCATAGGTTTGGGTCCGAGGACCATGCAAGACCTTGGTTCTGTCTAGTACTCAGGTGTAATGGTGTGTATAGTTTTACCATAGGCTTGGATCCGAGGACCATGCAATACCTTGGTTCTGTCTACCACTTCTATTTTTCTGTAAGTATCTAGTTCCCCATAGGTTTGGGTCCGAGGACCATGCAAGACCTTGGTTCTGTCTAGTACTCAGGTGTAATGGTGTGTATAGTTTTACCATAGGCTTGGGTCCGAGGACCATGCAATACCTTGGTTCTATCTACCACTTCTATTTTTCTGTAAGTATCTAGTTTCCCCATAGGTTTGGGTCCGAGGACCATGCAAGACCTTGGTTCTGTCTAGTACTCAGGTGTAATGGTGTGTATAGTTTTACCATAGGCTTAGTTCCGAGGACCATGCAATACCTTGGTTCTGTCTACCATTTCTATTTTTCTGTAAGTATCTAGTTTCCCCATAGGTTTGGGTCCGAGGACCATGCAAGACCTTGGTTCTGTCTAATACTCAGGTGTAATGGTGTGTATAGTTTACCATAGGCTTGGGTCCGAGGACCATGCAATACCTTGGTTCTGTCTACCACTTCTATTTTTCTGTAAGTATCTAGTTTCCCAATAGGTTTGGGTCCGAGGACCATGCAAGACCTTGGTTCTGTCTAGTACTCAGGTGTAATGGTGTGTATAGTTTTACCATAGGCTTGGGTCCGAGGACCATGCAATACCTTGGTTCTATCTACCACTTCTATTTTTCTGTAAGTATCTAGTTTCCCCATAGGTTTGGGTCCGAGGACCATGCAAGACCTTGGTTCTGTCTAGTACTCAGGTATAATGGTGTGTATAGTTTTACCATAGGCTTGGGTCCGAGGACCATGCAATACCTTGGTTCTGTTTACCACTTCTATTTTTCTGTAAGTAGAGGTTTGTCCTCGGACCGCTTTACTGGAGATAATTCCTCCTTGGGTCAGATTATGATCCTTACACGTGGCGTTGATCTCGCCTCCAGCTCAAGGCCCCATCTTTTTCGTTTATGAAGCGCCCTTTGTCCGTTCGTGTTCCGCGCTTGACGCTTCGGTGCGCGAAACGCGCCTTCATTAATGTCCTCGTAAATTAACACGAGTCCAACGGTCTACGGCCTCCTTGGAAATTGGTGGCTTCATTATTATCCCAACTGATAATTCTCTTTTCGAACTCTGCATGAATTAATTCTTACCAACCCCCATCCCCTATATAAAGTGGGGAGATGGTTTCTCCACAACCCATGGACCTCTCAACACGAACAGAACAAAACACATTCTTCCAACTTCCCAAGCCCTTTTAACAACCCCGTCGGAATTGTTACCGGGATTGACAAAAACCGGTATGGCCGCAGCCCCCACTGGGCTTTCGGTGCGGCAGAGTCTAAGCGTAACCCCGATGGCGCCCTTCGAGGTGTCCCAGAGGGTGTTGTTAGAGAACCTAACGTCTTTCCTCGGAGCACACCCCCGATGAGGAAGATGTGCGAATTCACCTCATGGGCGGTGCTCGAGTGTTGCCGTCTCCAACAGCCAACACTCATGAGGATCGGAGAGAATCGAGGGAACTTCATGGGGAAGGTATCCCGGAGCCCCTGCATCTGCTTCTCTCTTTGTTCCAGCTCCGCTTGGCCGAGAAGGGAGTTGTTGGTGGCCTGGAAACATGATTGCCCTTCCCCTTCTCCGCCTCTTGTCAAGCTCTCCCATTCTCTTTATACCAATAAAGGGACGGCTTGACACTTCCCACCGGCTAGTTTTTTCTTAGGGCGGCTCCACCTGGGCCTCTGATTGTAGATAGCTGGTAGGATTAGCTTGTAAATTTGTGTGTGAAACACACCTGCCTGAGCCTCTGATTGTAATCTGTACTGTTTCTATTTTAAATAATAATAATATCAAGATTTTTCTTCTTTTTCTTTTTTTGCTGTCGAATCTTCTTTTTTCTTTCCTTCTTCTTTTTTTTTTTTTTTGTTTTTTTTTTGTTTTTTTGTTTTTTTTTTTTTTGCCAACCTACTGTAAAATGACCACTTAGAACAATCGCCTGGTGCACCGGCCAGCACCCTAATCCTCCCCACAGACGGCGCCAATTGTAGGGACTCAGTTTGGATTGACCCTGAGTATGAATGGGTTTTCAGCCCAATCAAGCCCAAACAATAAATTTATAGAGAGTGGGTTAAAGGTTTAGGCGCTGGCC
>NW_027069479.1:2602667-2641645 GCF_002906115.3 Quercus suber
TTTCCTTTTTTTTTTTTTTTTTTTTTGTTTTTTTTTTGTTTTTTTGTTTTTTTTTTTTTTGCCAACCTACTGTAAAATGACCACTTAGAACAATCGCCTGGTGCACCGGCCAGCACCCTAATCCTCCCCACAGACGGCGCCAATTGTAGGGACTCAGTTTGGATTGACCCTGAGTATGAATGGGTTTTCAGCCCAATCAAGCCCAAACAATAAATTTATAGAGAGTGGGTTATAGGTTTAGGCGCTGGCCCTCGATCACCATGCATGAACTTTCTTTTATAAAAATATACCTAGAGTTTCTTTACAAATGGGGGGATGCTCCTCGGCCCATGGCCGAGGAGACCCTTTTTTTCTTCCTCTCACCCCCCCCCTCTTTTTTACTTTTCTTGCTTTACTTATATGGTCTTCATCTTCCTATCTCCTTCTTCCATCTGTTGATCATCCATTTGCCTCTCTTCTGGCCGTCTGTCCCATCAGAGGTCTTATCAATACTCAAGTGGTTCACTCTGACCAACGTTGCCCTGCTAAGGAGTTATATCCCCATTAATGCAGCCAGAGGGGTTAGGTGAATGCATTAAGTGCGAATGTGACAGCTTGCTTTGAGCTTGTCCCCTCCCAAAAATTATCCTTAGAATGCCGAGGACGAACAGGTCCTCGGCGTGGGTCACAAAAGAGGCTTTGTCTAACTTAGCCTTGGCTGGTCAGTCCTCCTCGGCGTTGGCCTTGGGCCTACTACCCGATGGGCCGAGGCTATGAGGCCCACGGGCCCCACAGTTATCACTTAAACTTTTAAACTTCTACATTTTTCAAGTTATTATTCTAATATATATTTTTAATTGAATTTAAATTACATAAGGATTTCCTACAAAACCTCCCATTTTTACATTCTATTAGACTCTTGCAACATCATATTTTTTGTTTTTAATATTGAAGTTGGACTAGTTGAAAAAGGAGGGAAGAAAAAGTATAGGAAAGATTATAAAAATGTTGAGTCGAAAGACAATCTCCTTTTGTTTGTTTTATATGAGAGAAAAGAAAATGACTAAAATTGAGAAAAAATAAAATGTTAAAATGCAAAACTCACCTTTTATGTTTCACTAAAATTCATTTCAATCCTTTAACTTTTCTTTCGTTCATTTCAAGTTTTAAGTTTATTCAATTAATGTCCCTCCATCAACTTTTGTTAAATATTGCAGTTAATTGTCCAAAATTTTAATTTTTTCTTCAAATTTTTTAAATTAAAAAAATCCAATTAATAATTGAAAATATTTTCCATTTAAAATAAATAAATAAAAATTAACGGAAGTTGACAGAGAGACCTTAATTGAATAAACTTGAAACTTATAGGATTAAAAATGAATGAAAGCAAGGTTAGAAGATTGAAATTAATTTTGATAAAACTTGAGTATTGAGTCTTGCATTTTAGCCATAAATAAAATTCCCTAGCCACTTTCTTGATTTGCCCAAATTGGATGGAAATAATGAAAAAAAACAACCAACAACAACCAAGCGAGTAAGAGCAAACACATCAAGAATGCTAAAAAAACTAAAAAGCCAATTTAACAACCAACACACAAAAATACCCACTACATCAAAGCTCTGAAATGCCAAAATTTTTTACACTCAGCTACAGTGAGTTGTTATAAATAACAGCTCATTGTAGCTGCAAGTTAAACAACAAATCAATTTTTTATTCCAATGTCTCTATTTCTCTCTATTTCTCAGCTTAAGCTCCTCCCATCCAAGGTTGAACCTCCATGGACAATCTCCATGAGCACGCCACCACTCACCACCACCTTCATGATGGGAATCTCTCTCTTTTAGTTCACGGCCGAACTCTCTCTTCTCTCAAGCTCTTTTTATTTTCCTTCTTGCTTCTTCTTTTTTTTTTTTTTTTTTTTTTCCTTTTTTGATTAGCAGATTTGGGAATTGAAAATTGAGATTTTATTTATTTATTTGGGTTTTGCTGTTAAGGTTTGAAAATAAGAGATTTTTAGTTTGGATTTGTGTTTGATTTCAAAGTGAGTTTGTGTATGATATAGAATGTAATTTACAGCTATATTATTATTAATGTAATCTTAATTATATTATCTTATTACTAGACTCATTACACACGCTTTGCGCGTGTAATAATGCTCTTTTTTTAATTAATTTATTTTTTTGGTTTAGTGTTATAATATTTAAAAGTGATATATTGTATTTTTTTTTTTTTTAAAAAGAAAAAGAAAAATAAGGTAAGGTAACATAGAATAACGTTTGAAAATGAGATAGAAATAGTGTCCTAAGTTTTAAGCGGAATGAAGAAGATAAGGAAAAAGCCTAAAACATAATTGAAGTATTTGAATTCAAATAGATAACAAATACAGATAGGAATCAGACATTTGAATACGGAATAAGAATGAGTAGTTTTTACATGAGGTAGTGGGTTTTTTTTGGAAGAAGTAATTTTTTTTTGTTTTTTTTTTTATAAACATAATTGAAGTATTTGAATTCTAATAAATAACAAATATAGAGAGGTATCATACATTTGAATACAAATAAGAATTACGGTTTTTTTTCCCCTTTTGTATGTGAGATAGTATTACTATTTTAACATTTTTTTTTTGTTTTTTGTAGGAAAAAAAAAAAAAAAAAACTAAAGCGTATGTTATTTTAGAATTTGTATGATTTTTCCCCTTTTGTATGTGAGATAGTATTACTATTTTAACATTTTTTTTTTGTTTTTTGTAGGAAAAAAAAAAAAAAAAAACTAAAGCGTATGTTATTTTAGAATTTGTATGAGGATATTTTGATACTCCAAAAATTGAAAACGAGAAAGGAGAATCCTCTTATTAATAGTATAGATTATTGTTGTGAATTAAGGTTAGTGGGAGCACGTTCACACGAACAAGAAAGATAAAAACATCCATACAGGACAACAATATTGAACATGGTTTGATAAGCTCTAGGCCTACATCCATGAGCAATGCCAGCTAAAATCCATTATCAACGATATAAATTACAACCACTCTCAATTAAACCCTACAATCCAAATTCACAAATCCAAAATTCCAATACACCCAATAACTCTTTCACAAAAAATAGACAAACACTCTTGAAGAAATTCACTCCATGTTCTTCTTAAGTGTTTTTCTTTTTTCCCCATGTAGGATGTCCCTTTGGACAAAAGCCACCTATCCTTTGCAACATAGTAGCTTATTTTAAGTGAGTATAGAAACTAATTTGGATTCAAAAATAAACACAATTTTTATTATAAAAATATAAATAATTAGTCTATTTTATTTTATTTTATAAAAAAAGCATGTAACATATGCATACATATAGATACATTTAAAATTAAACAAAATTTTTATCATAAAAATATAAATAATTAGTCCAATTTTTTTTTTAAAGTAAACGTATTTAGTCACATATTAAAATTCTTACCTAAATTTAATACTACTTATGATCATTTTTTTTTTAATTTTTAATAAGATAGAATGTGTGATGATCTTTGTTGTGTGGTGATTTTTATTGAGCATATGTGATTGGTTTTTTAATTTTATTTATTTATTTATAAATTTTATAGTTCATTAATATTAGATTCTTAGTATTTTGCACTTATTAATTCACTTAGCACAAAAATTAAAAAAACTTAAGTGGACCAAGACACAAACTTAAATGGATAATTATGATGTAGTTTCCACATAAATTTAGACAAATGGTGTAAAATTACATTCTAATTTCAAATTCTAATTAAACTTTCTCTAAACTTTACTTATTAATATATATATAAATAAAAATTTAGGATAGATGAATAAAATTTAAAATAATGTTAAACTATAAATTTCACCTTTTAACTTTGACTAAATTGAAAATTTCACCTTTTAACTTTGCCTAAAATTCAATTTAGTCCTCATGTCCACATCTATTAGAAACTTGTCATTGAATATCCTTAAACGAGACCCAAAAATAACGTCATTTTAGGGCTTATTAACAGCACAATTGTTATGAAAATTAACGGGAAGATTGAATTGAATAAAGTTGAATCTTGGAGGATTAAATTGAACAAAAACAAAGTCATAGAACTTAATTGATTTTCAGGCAAAGTTAAAGGATTCAAGCCTTGAAATAATTAAAACCACCACGAAAAAAGCAGCAACAAACTTGAAATGTGAATCCCAAAGTGGAACACCACACTTTCCCTTTAAAATAATGAAATCCATATCATTCATTCTATCCTCTGTGATCTGGGCCAGCTAGATTCAAGATCCCATATAAATAGTAGCCTCCGTTGAATTTTCAACGTTACAAGATCCCCATTTTGCTCTAGCTCTCACACAGATACAAATTACACAATCTCCAAACCCCACCCCCCCAAAAAAACACAAAATGGGTGCACTGCTGAAGCTGATAGACGCGGTGCTGTTTGTGTTTTTCATGGTGATCGCATTGGCAGCGCCACTGATAGACGCGCAGACGTGTCTTCCTCTGAGCTTGTTCCCTGACTTGCTCCTCGACCTCAAGAACTGGTATGCCCGCGAGTATGGAGACTATTTGGTAGCCGAGAAGCCCGATTTCTTCGTTGGGATTGTGTGGCTCGAGCTTTTTTTCCAGTGGCCGCTTGCTCTTCTCAATTTGTATGCTATTCTGGCTCGGAAGCCTTGGTTTAATACTACTTGCTTGATCTATGGGGCCTCTTGCTTAACTTCCATGGTAACTATATCTACCTTGAAATAATTAAAACCACCACGAAAAAAGCAGCAACAAACTTGAAATGTGAATCCCAAAGTGGAACACCACACTTTCCCTTTAAAATAATGAAATCCATATCATTCATTCTATCCTCTGTGATCTGGGCCAGCTAGATTCAAGATCCCATATAAATAGTAGCCTCCGTTGAATTTTCAACGTTACAAGATCCCCATTTTGCTCTAGCTCTCACACAGATACAAATTACACAATCTCCAAACCCCACCCCCCCAAAAAAACACAAAATGGGTGCACTGCTGAAGCTGATAGACGCGGTGCTGTTTGTGTTTTTCATGGTGATCGCATTGGCAGCGCCACTGATAGACGCGCAGACGTGTCTTCCTCTGAGCTTGTTCCCTGACTTGCTCCTCGACCTCAAGAACTGGTATGCCCGCGAGTATGGAGACTATTTGGTAGCCGAGAAGCCCGATTTCTTCGTTGGGATTGTGTGGCTCGAGCTTTTTTTCCAGTGGCCGCTTGCTCTTCTCAATTTGTATGCTATTCTGGCTCGGAAGCCTTGGTTTAATACTACTTGCTTGATCTATGGGGCCTCTTGCTTAACTTCCATGGTAACTATATCTGTCTCTCTCTCCTCTATGCTTTGTTTCGTTGGGTCCCCATAGAAAACAAAAAAAAAAAAAAGGTTGAATTTTTTTACTTTGTGAGAGGTGTTAGGTTCTAGATTTTAGCTCATTTTCTGGTATGCTGAATTGGGTATGTTACAAATTCTCCGTACACTAAATTGTTGGTTGGAGTCCATGGGATCTGGGTTTCTATGGATGTGAATGTTAATGGAACATTACATATACTCACATGAAATAATTTCTGGTTTTGTGTGCTTGTATGTGTGTGTGTGTGTGTGAGAGAGAGAGAGAGAGAAAGAGAGAGAGAGAGAGAGATGGTTTTAAAATTTGAAACAAAGGTAATGAATCACATTTTAAGTTTACTAGTGGTACTTAATTACCGGTAATAAAAAAAATTAGTAGTACTTAATTATGTCAAAATACACACATTTTAGAGCAACTAAAACAGCTTCTCCAAATTTTTGTACTGTTTGGAGAGAGTGAACAATTAAATTTACACATTTTAGAGGAAATAAGCGAGTCTAAAAAACTATGAAAAGAAATTAGCTTTATGTGGTATGAGATGGAGAGTAAAATCTAACAAAATGGTGAACTACTTTGAAAAGTTTAGATCTGATCACTCAGAAAATGTGGTTGGATAGTTCGATTCAACTCCATCCAGCATAGCATGATAATTTATCTTTTGATTCCTCATTTTTTTAGGCATGCCTCTGGGGCAGAAGCTATCACCTCCTCAATTGGTGAAGTGGCATGTATTGTGGCCATGGTAGTTTGTGTCTCAAATAGTTTTACTAATGATCCCAAAACTTGCTTGCCTAACCTTTTTTAAACTATAGTGGAATCTGGATATGGTTGGTTTATTGAACATAAAAGTCTTCTGGCTTACAAGCTAGATACATTTATACTGAACTTGTCACATATTACTTACGAGTTAGGACTACCAATTCCTTTCTTCTTACATTTTATGCTCATCTAAATTTCAGGTTACTATATTATCCGAACTAATGGGATCTCACAAGGCGTCTGATAAGCTGTTGATGATGTACTTCCCTTTCTTGGGTTTTGGTGTTTTAGCTATTCTGCGTGGTCTGATGCCACACTCTGGCAGGACTACTTCAACTATTGGCAAGAGACCTCTACTGGGTAGGAAAAAGAGGGTTTGAGATACTACTCAGAAACTCAAATTTTGTAACCTTCTTACCTTTTTTTTTTTTTAGCGTGTTTGTTATCAGTTTGGCGATTTCCTGATTTAGGTGATGTCCTAACAAACAATTCATTGGCGCTATTAGTTGGTTTAATTATCAAACCATATAAGATCTTGGAGTAAATTGAAAATGAATGGTTGGACTTGGAGTTTGTTTTTTTGTATTTATTTTCCCCACATGATCCTAGAACTTGGTTTGCCTAATTGAGTTTCATTCTGTTTATCAACTATACCCTACGTTGCTTTTTGAACACCTAATTAATTGCAATTATTCTCCCAAGATCTGTGTGCTTCTGTTTACTCATGTGCATCTATATTTTGAGCTTGACCATATGAGAAATAGAATGGCATTTAGATACTCTGCAATGTGGATCCTTCACTCCCCCTTTAATTTCAACAAGAATGAAAGATCTTTATATAAGAGAATGGCAGGTTTTACTAAAATAGAATTCCTGGGATTGTGCTAAGCAGAGTCCTAGCATGAGCAGCAGGGTCTCTCACAGCATGTTATTCTAAGCAGGAGTTCATACTTAATACTATTGCTCAACCGCTCTACGAGAAATCAGAGCTTTCTCAATGAACCTATGACCATTACACCATTATGCAAGTTGTCTAATTTCTGAAATCTAATTGTACACCAGTTGGCCTTTTGCTGTGATCATTTGGTCAAACTCTTTCTTGCATTTGAAAATTGACAAGGAGAAGGAAAAATACTTCCTGCTCTTTGCTGCCATTTTATATGATCAAATTTGACGGATGAGAGATGAGCTGTTTTTCAGTGATGAGAGTGTGGAACTGTTACAGCTACCTAGATCTATCAACCATAGTTATTTCACTCATAAGTCAGCGTGGGATTCCTTAATCCTGCTGTTAGAGCACAAGCATAAATGATTGCCTCCCCCAAATGAATGGCTGAAGTTTAATTTTTATGCATCAGTACATGACAATGGAGTGTATCGTGCCTCTGTGTATAGGGATTCTTCTGGAACATATGACATGCTTGGAGTTTTTAACAGCTTGGGATATGGCTGGAGAGAGGGCAGAAACAAAGGTGGCAATGGTAGTTGTCCCTGAAGCAAGGAGTTTAGGTCTCTCCAAGGTTATTCTGAAGATGTAAAGAAGGTTTGTTTTGGCAATAAAGGAAGACTCAACTAAGAATTGGGAAATAGAGCATGTCATTCATGAAGTTGAAAAGATTTTATCCTCCTTTTGTAATTGGTCAATTATTTTTGCTCCTAGATTAGTCAATAGAGTGATTCCCAAACGCGCTATGTGAGCTGTTGGTCTTAAAGCTCGGGAACTACTCCATCTCCTTACTTCTAGTTCTGGGTTCATCCAAGAGGGGCTAGGCCCCTTGAGGTCTTTGGCCAGTTAAACAAAATGCAGGTTCTACTTCGGTTGGTATTAATATTTAGTTTAGACTTTAGTAGAATTGAGTTTAGACTTTAGGGTAGCCAGGTGTCAACTCTGCACTTCGATTTTCGAAGTTGCCCAGAAAAGCTGTTGGCTAGTAGCATAGTAGTAGTGGTAAACTGTGTGCGTTTGGAAATTGTTAAAAAAATGGATTTGCGTTTTGTTTTGTTTGAAAATTAACTAACTTTTAATTTTTGTAACATATTTATATAAAAAATTATATATATATATATATATATTAATAAACATCATATATATTAGTTATAAAAAATAAGCAACATAGAAAATGGCTAGAGATTATCAATCATATTCAGGCTTTAAAGCCAGGGATTTTTTTCTAAGGAAGGTCAAGCTTTGAGAAATTTTTAAATTGAGTTGATTAATCGTATATTTTTATATTGGTTGAAATAATCTTTTGAAAAAGAAGCCGTGATTTCAGTTAAATAAAAGTCAAGTTGGCTTGAAATATAACGATAATATGAGAAGGAATATCTTTCGTCCACATTGAAAGACCTACGACATTTCTAAAGTTATGATTTCCTTTGAATCTCCTTCTAGAATGTATAATTGTTGATACACCAACTTCATGCACAAATTCAATGGCTCTTACGGCTGCCATTGCTTTAACATCTTGGACCTGTTTAATAAAAAGAAATCTTTAACCTTTTTTTAAAGGCTCAACTGAACATCTTAAGTTCCAACATTTGTTACAAATGGTTTCCTTCACAGATTACTCACACTTTAAAGCCTAAGTAATGAATTTTATAAGCTAGTTATAAAGCAAAATAAAAAAGAAACAAATTGTGTGAAGAATAACTGTAAAATACTATTTAGATAAGTGAAACAAAATTAAATAATTAAGTAGTTATTTTAGACCGCCACTGAACCACATATAGCTTTTTTTTTTGGCTAGGAGACATTAAGAACCACATGTAATAAAATTGAAAAAACCTTTAAAAAAAAATACTAGTAAAATATGAATACTAGTATAGCTGTAAAATACATAGCACACGGTAAACTTTTTTTGTTGTTGTTAAAAATAACATACCTTAATCTAAGGAAAATTATTAGGTACTTTCGAAGTATCATAAATGCGTATTCTCTCCTCTCACATGAATGATGAGTATTCGTGTGAAAAGAGGGAGTACACATTTATGGTACTCGTACACAATAATTTCCCTTAATCCAAAGTAAACTACTTTACGCTTTAAACTTTTTTGGTTGGTTCTATTCCAAATTGAGGAGTAAATTGCAGTTCTTTAAGGCTTTAGCAGTAACACTACCTAACTGGATAAACATTGAGAGAGATATGCCAGATGTTGCCGATTTGGACTAGCGCAGGAGGTTGAAGCTGAGTGGACAGCCAAGGACAATCAAGCTAAATATACATAAAATTTATTTGTAACATAAAATGATTTAACAAATTCTATTTTCTTACATATAAAAAAAATTATTATATCAAGTGTGTGTATATATATATACACACACACTAACATTAGAGTTTAAATCCTGTCGGGAGGTTTATGCCACCAATAATACAACACCATATCAACATTTACTAAAAAAATTAATTACAACTTGCCACACATAATCCTATTTCACAAATAAAATCTTAGCTCCTCTTCTATCGTTCAAGAACTAAGAAAAAGCACACCTAGGCACCCCACCACCCACGCCGAAATATGCCACCACACGGTGCAGTATGCCACCAGAAGCTGGCCAATTCGTTGCTGTTGCCATTGTCCTATCTATTATCCCACTCTCCGCAACAATAAAAACAACATATGATGTATATGGTTTGATTGGGGTTTGAGGGTATGGATTTTCTATGGGTTTGAATATAGGTTGCTGAGTTTGATGGTGTAGATAGTTTGGTATATACCGTGGCTTAGGGTGGCAATGGGTTAGTGACTTGGTGGTTCATTGTGTGCGCAAAGATGGAGATTGGATTGGTGACTTTAGGGTTTGATGATATCCAAGACTTATAGTATATTCATCATGATCTGTAAAATTTTTCAATTGGGTCACTTTTGAATTGCTCTATTTTAGAGGAAATTTTTTATATTTTTTGTTGTATTTTGGGGGTTTCACGAAATAGGTTTTGTAAATTTCATTATCGGTGTAATGTGTAAACGAAGGGGTTTACACCACATCCAGGCACAATGTAAACAATAATAAAACTAAATGATTTTTAACTCATAAACTTGAAATCCACATTCATTGTTTCTTCTAAAGGGAAAAAAAAAATAGTGTCTATATCTCTAATTTTCTATATGAAAAATTAAAAAAAGTAAAAAGTAAATAAAGAAAGATTTTAATAAAAATATTTACTTATATATATATATTTTATACATGATAGAAATTTTAATCTAGCCTAATCTAAGTGTATATGTGTGTGAAACTCTCTCTTGGAAATTTGAACCCTGGACCTTACCCTCCACACCTCACAAGCACTTATACTTGTAGAGTGACTATCGCACAAAGAGTGTGTGGTAGTTACTTATATATTTCTAAAAATATGCTATTGTGGTATAATAAGAGTAATTAGAGAGGGAAAAAGAAAAAGTGCCTTAATAATAAATAAACTTTTCCATTTTTATAAAATATATTAAATACACTTTAAATTAATGAGTTATGTATGGTATAAGAGTAATTAGAGAAAATAAAAATAATGCATTAGTCATCTTTATAAATGTGTTACATATTTTTAGTAAAAATCTAGGAGGGCCATTATTTTAATTTACATATAAATTTTTTTTTTTTTTTTTTTACCAAATTTATAAGAGGGAGGAGGGATTTTTGAAAGGTCAGGAAGGACCCTAGCCCCCCTCCCTTTGCCCTTGGACTCATGATGAGGCAACCGATGGCTCAGCTCATTATTAACGCAGGATTTGTAGGAAGTAATGACCTATTATCTATTTTTTTTTTCCTTAAATGGAAGAATGTCAATGTTTAAAAAGTGGTTATAATATCTTGTACCTATTCATCTAAAGAAATAAAAGATTAAAATTAAAGAATAATCTTGTAATTTAATTGGCTGACAAATCTTGAGTATTTTTACAATATTTTTACAACAAATCCTAAATGGCAGGTTGTTACTGGCTGTCATTGTTGGGGCAAAAAAGTAATCTTAGTGTTAGTTTCAAATCTGAACCAATAACAACTAATCATCTGTGATTTGTTGTAAAAATGTTGTAAAATTGTTATAAATATAGCATCTCTCTTTTAAAAAAGACATTTAAGTTTCAAATAATTTTTCTCTATTGTAACTATTGAATTATCAAAAATAAAAAATTGAAGTCTATTTTTGATGAAAACATCAACCTCTCTTGCTTTCCTTTAATGACAACAATACATTACCCTTGTCCTCATTTCTCTACAATCATATATAACCTCATACTTATTTGGTCATTCCAAATTTGATCCATTCACCAACCTTCACTGCTTCACCAACCTTCTTACAAATATATAAAATCCTAGTAAAAATCCAAACTGCATGCATCTACCAAACTCTCCAAAGTACAACAAACAGTAGGTTCATTCTCTCCCTCTCTCTCTGTGTCAATGACCAACATGGCCATTTCCACAAACCATGTTACGTCTCTTTCCAAACCATGTATCTCTTCCTTCACCACCCTCAAAGTCTTGTCAAAGTCCAACAATTATTTCCATCTGGGTCGATCAGAATTCAAGCGTTCTTCCATCTCTTGCAATGTCACAGCTGAAGCTTCAACCCTTACCATCAATGCCAAAGAGAATGATTTCAAAACTTTACAGAGACCTAATTCTGTGGGTAGGTTTGGAAAGTTTGGTGGAAAGTATGTCCCTGAAACTCTTATCCCTGCTCTCACCGAGCTTGAGGCCGCATTTCATGCCATTACAGTTGATCAAGATTTCCAGGTTTAAATTTCTTTTTCATTTAAATTTGTTTCTATATCATTGATTTCTTTGTGTTTTGAATATTTCAATGGCAAATGTTTCTTTCTCATGTATGTATGTACTGATGTACATGATATATATGTGTGTGTGTGTGTGTGAGAAGGAGATAATTAGGAAATCAGCTTAATCAATTAATATATTAATTTTTGTAATTGAAAGTGAGATTCTTTACTTGGAACAATGTCAATGCTGCTCCATAATGGCCTCAGTTCCTGCCTTTAACCATTTAATTTCAATGGGACACTCAAATGGATTGTTATAAAACATTGAATTCCAAAATCTTTACCATGTAATATATGTAACAAAACAAGATTAAAAACTTGACAAATGTGGCTGAGGTCCAAGGTAAATAAATTATTGACTATCCCTAAGTCTTAAACTATTAGGAAATTGTGAATTTAATTAGTTATCCATTATTCTAACCATTTCTTTATAATATGTTATGAACACTATTTATAATTACAAAATTAATGGAGCTTAGGGTAGATTTTCTTTTTGATATTTGTTGTTGTCATGTTTATTTTTCTATAATGGTGTTTTTTATTGTAGAAAGAACTAGAAGGAATATTGAAAGACTATGTTGGACGTGAAAGCCCTCTTTACTTTGCTGAGCGGCTTACAAAACATTATAGACGTCCTAATGGCGAGGGCCCTCATATATATTTGAAGAGAGAAGATCTTAACCACACTGGATCTCACAAAATCAACAATGCTATCGGTCAAGTTTTGCTTGCCAAACGTTTGGGGAAAAAGCGCATAATTGCTGAAACAGGAGCTGGTCAGCATGGAGTTGCCACTGCTACTGTATGTGCTCGATTTGGTTTGGAGTGTATTGTCTACATGGGTGCCCAAGATATGGAAAGGCAAGCCCTTAATGTTTTTAGAATGAGGCTTCTGGGGGCTGAGGTTGGTTTCTTTTATTGTTTCAAAGTTTGTTTTAATTATTTTAGAATGAACCATTAGTGTTTCACTTTTGAGTCTCATTTATCTTTCTAAAATTTGTTGGATTTTGTTTTGTGGTGATAGATAGCATAGAATGAAGTTTCAGCATTTTGACTAGTACGAACTCTTTAGATTTACTCACGTCATAGTAGCATAGGTATGATGGATCTTAGCAGCTTTAGATGTCTTATGGTGGCATGTGGATACCTTTGAGTTGATTTAATACTGCATTGATTAAGGTCTATTGGGTTCACAAGCTTCCTGTGCTTAACAGTAGAACTCTTGCTGATATAGGTGGAAAATCCTTTGGCATGATATGTTTATGTAGGCTATATGTAATTTATCCTGGGATTGTGATTCTTATTATCACACTCAAATCCTGGTGCAGGTTAGAGGAGTCCATGCTGGGACAGCAACTCTTAAGGATGCTACATCAGAGGCTATTCGAGATTGGGTAACTAATGTAGATTCAACACATTATATCTTGGGGTCTGTTGCAGGGCCACATCCGTATCCCATGATGGTCAGAGAATTCCATGCAATAATTGGGAAAGAAACAAGAAGACAGGCGTTGGAAAAATGGGGTGGGAAGCCAGATGTGCTGGTTGCCTGTGTTGGTGGAGGTTCTAATGCAATGGGACTCTTCCATGAATTTGTCGATGACTTCGATGTCAGGCTCATTGGTGTTGAGGCTGCAGGTCATGGATTAGATAGTGACAAGCATGCCGCCACCTTGACAAAAGGGGAAGTTGGAGTATTGCATGGGGCTATGAGCTTTTTGTTGCAAGATGATGATGGACAAATAATTGAACCTCATTCAATTAGCGCTGGGTGAGAATCAACATGAAAAATCTGTTTCTATTTCTAAAGGAGAGAGGGCGTGCTGAATACCACAGCGCAACTGATGATGAGGCTTTAGAAGGTATGGAAATTATACCTTTTGAGTACTTTCTTTCCGGGTGTCTAAGAACTTTTGTGTGTGTGTGCATGACCTATGCTAGCATTGTTGAATATGTTTATAGAAGAATGAATGGGCTCATTCTCAAAATTATCTCTAGTGGTTCATGAAAATTGTGCCTATTTTGATCCCAAACTGAAACTAGTTTAGTGAATTGGTGGTGTCACATGTATCACACACAATTTTATGGTTTTTAAACTTTCATCATAATAGTCGTATTATCAGAATAATGTGTTTGTGAATCAATTGGATAAATTGGCACTAACATGGACTCTACCCTTGATTAGGTATTTTATTGCAATTAAAATATGTTTTTTGGATTCACTAAATCATAGAATCTCCATGATAGTACTCTAAAAAATCCTTTCCTTAAGAAGGTACTCAAATGGATTAATTGTTGGACATGTTTAACAATATTTCATCTCATCAATACTGTCAAGAGTTTTGTAGCTCTATAGCATTGCCTGGTCTCTTTTATAGGATACGAATCTCTGCTCTTCCATTTTAACAATCAAATTATCATTAAAAAAAAAAAAACAACGTTTCTTGAGTATCCTACTTGTTTGGTGATTTTGGTTGCCAGTGAGTTTTCCAATTTGCAATAATCAGTGACATATTAGTTCTTTCTTATGCAGCCTTCAAGAGAGTGTCTAGATTGGAGGGCATAATTCCAGCTTTGGAGACATCACATGCATTGGCTTACCTAGAGAAGCTTTGTCCTTCTTTACCAGACAAAACAAAGGTAGTCCTGAGCTGCAGTGGCAGGGGTGACAAGGATGTTCACACAGCCATTAAATATTTGCAAGTTTAAGGGTAGCTTTTTTGCCTCCTTTTAGTCTCCAATATCAGGACAAATGGGTTATTGAAGCTTCTTGTATTTAAAATTGAAACTAAGCTCCCCTTCTAATTGGGAAAATCAGTAGGAAACCAAGTTGTATGTGGACTCATTTTACCAAGACTTTAAGTCTAATAAAAGTTATACCACATATTGTTCAAGTAATGTCATGTCAGAGAAGATATGTGTTTATCGAGATCAGTTCTGTGTAAAATGGGCTCTATCCAATAATTGTGTACTCACGGAGTTGTTGTTCTCAGTCTAGTTTTCGTTTGCTTAAATTGGGGAAAGCTGTGAGAAAAAATTGTCAAGCTAAGGACCTTTGATCTTAATACTTATCCAAGAGATTGACTTAAAATTTTCCCAAAAATGATAACTTGCAGAATATTGTAGTGTGATCAGAACGGGTTACTAAAACCATCATTTACAAAAACTTTATACTTGATTCCAAGCACTCAATATTGGCATACAATGCCTTCAATGTTGCCTGATCTATGAGGCATCTCGTATCATGCCTGTTCGATTTAGCATTGTTGAGCACAGTTGTTGTCAAGTTCTATTGTGATGCATTTAGATGTCATGATTTAAGTACGTGGATTTGGATTTGAGTGATTAAAATCCATATGCCTTATTTGGATAGTTTTAAAAGATCAAGAACTTGAATTTACCAAATCCACCAAGGATTTTAAACCTCCAAAATCAATGGATTTGAAATGATATCTAAAATTAATATATTTGAAATCAAAAACATTTTAAATTTATTGATTTAGAATCTAAATCCGAATTCAAATTTTCAAACACAACTCACGCATATCAGAAAGAGGTGAAACGAGTGTTGAGTGTAAAGCAAACTGTAATGCAGTGTACAAAAGTGGGTAGTTTGACTGCCATTTGTTGGGTATTTAAAGCAAACGGGTATTAAAATTCAGAAATGAAACTACACTAAACATTATATTCATTCAACTTCCTAGGTATATAATGAATTTTAAAATTTGCAGCAAAATTACAAAAGGGGGCCTTGATTGCCTTCATCTCAGTAGAGTAGTGTGCTTATGAAGAAGCCTTATTGAACCTTTCTTCATCAATCTTTTCTTGTGTGTAGAGTCTTCGTTCATCTAAAAATGTTCACATAGGTGTCCAAGATTTGTGCAAATCTAAAAGAGATTTAGCCTGCAATCATGTAAGAAAGTATCTAATGAGATGTTTCATAGAGCGCTCTTCTTATATTTGGTAGACCCTTTATAGTTTATAAATATAAAAATGGGCTTTGCATGAGAGTGTCTTATAATTTTATGTGCACATTTTTCGTTTTATTGCAAAAAATAGCTTTTACGACATTATGAACCCGTTTGTTTAGGAGTTTAGATTGCTTAAAGGCAGTTTAGCGAATCGCAATTCTGGGCATACGTTTGCCTAGGCGATATTTGCGAGATTGCATTTTCAATTCCGCAGATTTTCGCAATTTTGAAAATGTAATTTTCCAGTGCTATTTTAGCATCGTGCGATTTGGAAGATTGGGTTGCCACTAATTGTTTCGGTTGAAAACCCAAATTAGCCTCTACTTCAGGATAATATTTACCGAAATACTAGCCTATCCCTTCTCCATATACATCAATCATTGGTTCTCTCCTCATCAGTTTCACGATATTCGCTTCTTTCTTCTCTGTTATTGCTCAGTTGCTCTCTTCGATAATCATTGTTGTTCTTCATCATGATTTCCAGGTAAACATTCTCCATTACTCATCTTTGAAATTATTATATTGATTTGTGCTTTTGCATAGTAGTCTAGATGACTGATTAAAGTCAAAATATTAGAACTTACCTAGACTAAAGGATTTGTTGTTGTTGCTGCTGTTTCTTTACTGGTTGTGAAGTTTTTAAAACAATTTCAAATAGATGGGGTTGATCAAAACCATTTGGATTGGATGGGATTAGCTTTTATTGCCAAGTAAAAAAGATACTAGTTATTATTGCCAAGTAAAAAAAAAAAAAACACACAAAAAAAAAAAATCCAAAATCCAAAAAAAAAAAAAAAAATGTAAGGACAAATCACAATCAGACAAATAAAAAACACTAATTTATTGTTAAAATTGTTGTTAAGATTAATTATTTTATGTCTACCAATGCTCTTTTGCCTATTTTATTAATTATAATTATAAAGATGCTAAACTAAAAGACAAAAAAAATCACAACAATGTGAACAAACTACACTGTAGGATAGTACAAATTTTACCATATAAAACTTACAAATGAATGTATCGCTAATTTTTTTTTTTAAATATTCACGGCTACATCAAATATGTAAATTTTATATAATAAAATTTGTATTAACTTTAACATTTTTCATATTAATTAGTCTGGTGGCCAAATTTCGGTGGCCATGCTCCCAGACGAGCTCTTCTCCCACAGGAAGATCAAGAGGGAAATCTCAGTGATGAAGATGGTACAACATCCAAACATAGTCGAGCTCCATGAAGTTATGGCGAGCAAATCTAAGATCCACTTCGCCATGGAGCTCGTACATGGAGGCGAGTTGTTTTCGAAAACCGCTAAGGGTCGGCTAAAAGATGATGTGGCAAGAGTGTATTTCCAACAACTCATCTCTGCCATCGATTTCTGCCACAGTCGTGGAGTCTACCACTAAGATCTCAAGCCCAAGAACTTGCTCTTAGACGAAGAAGGCAATTTGAAAGTCACTGATTTTGGTCTAAGCGCTTTCACTGAGCATTTGAAGCAAGATGGGTTGCTACACACAACGTGTGGCACACCTTCTTATGTGGCGCCTGAGGTTATTGGAAAGAAGGGCTACGATGGTGGTAAAGCTGATCTTTGGTCCTGTGGAGTTATCTTGTATGTTCTTCTGGCTGGGTTCTTCTAGAGTTATCCAGTGGCTGGGTTTGCTGGGTTTCTTTTTAAATGAGATGGGTTGTTCTGAGTTGAGATTTTTTTGTTTGGATTAGTTGTGTTGTATTTTTGGATTGATTTGATACTACGAGGTTTTAGGATTTGATGATATTGCTGGGTTTGAGAAAATGGTGATTTTGAGATTTTTAATTTTTGGATTTTAATTTTTGGGTTTGTATTCTTAGTTCTGGGTTTGTGTTCTTGTTCAAGGCACTCTTAGATATCAATTCATGTAATTTTTAGTTTTTAATTCTGTTTTTAATTTAAATGTTGACGTGGCATTTTTTAATGCCAAAATTTTTTATTATTATTAATTTAGGCCACGTGGACATTTATTTATTATTATTTATTTCTGCCGTTTGCCATGTCAACTTTCTTCGTTTTTGATGTAACGGCAGGGACCAAAATGAGAAGCGTTTTTCAGGATTGGGACTAAAAGCAGTAAAAATAAAATGTAGGGACCAAAATGGGAATCGCCTTAAAATGTAGGGACTAAAAGTGGCTTTTTGCCTATTTTTTATTATCAGACAAAGACACAGATAGGGCTGTCCAGACCAGACTGGCAACCAACAACCCAGCCAAACTGCCCGACACCGACTCGATTCTGGCCTGAACTGAATGTCTAGTCGGTCGGCGGTGGGTTTCTGTTCTTGAAAACCGACACCGGCGGGTCGAGTGACGGGTTTGCATCTCCAAAACCCGAGCAACTTGAACCCGACTGCAGCTACAAAAAAATCAGGCCAAATATGGAAAAACAAGCTAGATCTGGTGAGATCTCGACTAGATCTAGCGAGATCTCGACTAGATCCGACTAGATCTGGTGGGATTTAGCCAGATTCGGCCAAATTCCAGCAATTTCTAGTCAAAAAAATTTAGATTTCATAAAAAAAGTCAGTTCCTGGCGAAAATTTTCCAGTTTTTAGCGTAAATCTCAGATTCCGGTGACTTTTTTTTTTCTTTAGATTTTGATGCCTTTTTTTATTTCCGACAACTGACCGGCCTGACCGACGCTAAGCATCACCCGAAACCGAACCGACTGATTTTTCCGGCGGCCGGTTTTGGGTTCCTCCACCCCTCCACCCGACACCGGCAGGTCGAGTCCGTGTTGGGGCCAAAATCGACCCGTGGACAGCCCTAGACATAGATAAAGAGAAAAGAAAAGAAAAGCACAACCACAACTATTATCATTCAACAAAATACGACAGAGATTCTAACTTTCTTAATTAGTCTATCACCTGGTACCCACAGTCTATTTGTATCCATTTTTATTTTTAAAGGTAAATTGCGTATTTGGTAGGGATGGCAAAATTGGACACAACTTACGAACTCGACATGACACGACACGAAATTAGCAAGTTATGGGTTGAGATTTAATAAGTTTGTGTTATATTTGGGTTGACACGATTAGCCTGTTTAATAAATGAGTTATATTATTGTTCAGCTCATGGAATTTGTTTGACCTGCCTGAGCTGTTTAATTAAATGACATTTTACCAATTATCCTTCAAACCCTAGGTATATAAACTTATTAGTTGTTGCGGTTTATTTTTTTTGACATATTGTGATTGATTATTTGTGATGTTGAGATATGATTTAGTTTTAAATGATTATTTGTGATGCAGTTACTCAGTAATTCTGGATTTTATATTAAAAATATTTATTTGTTTGTTTTTTCATAATTTTATTTTTTTATTTTGATAAAATCTAATAAACAGGTTGACATAACTGACCCGTTTAATAAATGGGTCGTGTTATGGTTGATGAATTTTAACCCGTTTAATAAACATGTTTGGTTAGTGTTGACTCGTATAGTTAGATACTCATGAGATGACACGACACAAATCCGACACGCGAACACAAATTGCTACCCCTAGAATTTGGTCCCTATCCTTTATACCATATTTTATTTTAGTGTTTAATTTTTTAATTATATCAGTTTAGTCTCTAACCTTTTAGTGCTGTGTTAATTTAATCTTTGTCGTTATTTTTTGAATGAAAATGGTTGACGTTTGCCATGTCAGTAATTTTCACTAATAGCAAAGACTAAATTAACATAGTATTGAAATGTTAAAAACTAAATAATATATTTGAAATGTTAGAGAATAAATAGAGATTAAATTAAAATATGGTGGAAATGATAAGAACTAAATCAACATATTTGAAAGGTTAGGGAATAAATAGAGATTAAATTAAAGCCTGCGTTTGGATTGCACTTAAAGTTGCGGCACGTTTTATGATTCACGTTTTCTGCCTTTTTTTTTTTTTTTTTTTAAAAGTCACTGATTTTGGTCTAAGCGCTTTCACTGAGCATTTGAAGCAAGATGGGTTGCTACACACAACGTGTGGCACACCTTCTTATGTGGCGCCTGAGGTTATTGGAAAGAAGGGCTACGATGGTGGTAAAGCTGATCTTTGGTCCTGTGGAGTTATCTTGTATGTTCTTCTGGCTGGGTTCTTCTAGAGTTATCCAGTGGCTGGGTTTGCTGGGTTTCTTTTTAAATGAGATGGGTTGTTCTGAGTTGAGATTTTTTTGTTTGGATTAGTTGTGTTGTATTTTTGGATTGATTTGATACTACGAGGTTTTAGGATTTGATGATATTGCTGGGTTTGAGAAAATGGTGATTTTGAGATTTTTAATTTTTGGATTTTAATTTTTGGGTTTGTATTCTTAGTTCTGGGTTTGTGTTCTTGTTCAAGGCACTCTTAGATATCAATTCATGTAATTTTTAGTTTTTAATTCTGTTTTTAATTTAAATGTTGACGTGGCATTTTTTAATGCCAAAATTTTTTATTATTATTAATTTAGGCCACGTGGACATTTATTTATTATTATTTATTTCTGCCGTTTGCCATGTCAACTTTCTTCGTTTTTGATGTAACGGCAGGGACCAAAATGAGAAGCGTTTTTCAGGATTGGGACTAAAAGCAGTAAAAATAAAATGTAGGGACCAAAATGGGAATCGCCTTAAAATGTAGGGACTAAAAGTGGCTTTTTGCCTATTTTTTATTATCAGACAAAGACACAGATAGGGCTGTCCAGACCAGACTGGCAACCAACAACCCAGCCAAACTGCCCGACACCGACTCGATTCTGGCCTGAACTGAATGTCTAGTCGGTCGGCGGTGGGTTTCTGTTCTTGAAAACCGACACCGGCGGGTCGAGTGACGGGTTTGCATCTCCAAAACCCGAGCAACTTGAACCCGACTGCAGCTACAAAAAAATCAGGCCAAATATGGAAAAACAAGCTAGATCTGGTGAGATCTCGACTAGATCTAGCGAGATCTCGACTAGATCCGACTAGATCTGGTGGGATTTAGCCAGATTCGGCCAAATTCCAGCAATTTCTAGTCAAAAAAATTTAGATTTCATAAAAAAAGTCAGTTCCTGGCGAAAATTTTCCAGTTTTTAGCGTAAATCTCAGATTCCGGTGACTTTTTTTTTTCTTTAGATTTTGATGCCTTTTTTTATTTCCGACAACTGACCGGCCTGACCGACGCTAAGCATCACCCGAAACCGAACCGACTGATTTTTCCGGCGGCCGGTTTTGGGTTCCTCCACCCCTCCACCCGACACCGGCAGGTCGAGTCCGTGTTGGGGCCAAAATCGACCCGTGGACAGCCCTAGACATAGATAAAGAGAAAAGAAAAGAAAAGCACAACCACAACTATTATCATTCAACAAAATACGACAGAGATTCTAACTTTCTTAATTAGTCTATCACCTGGTACCCACAGTCTATTTGTATCCATTTTTATTTTTAAAGGTAAATTGCGTATTTGGTAGGGATGGCAAAATTGGACACAACTTACGAACTCGACATGACACGACACGAAATTAGCAAGTTATGGGTTGAGATTTAATAAGTTTGTGTTATATTTGGGTTGACACGATTAGCCTGTTTAATAAATGAGTTATATTATTGTTCAGCTCATGGAATTTGTTTGACCTGCCTGAGCTGTTTAATTAAATGACATTTTACCAATTATCCTTCAAACCCTAGGTATATAAACTTATTAGTTGTTGCGGTTTATTTTTTTTGACATATTGTGATTGATTATTTGTGATGTTGAGATATGATTTAGTTTTAAATGATTATTTGTGATGCAGTTACTCAGTAATTCTGGATTTTATATTAAAAATATTTATTTGTTTGTTTTTTCATAATTTTATTTTTTTATTTTGATAAAATCTAATAAACAGGTTGACATAACTGACCCGTTTAATAAATGGGTCGTGTTATGGTTGATGAATTTTAACCCGTTTAATAAACATGTTTGGTTAGTGTTGACTCGTATAGTTAGATACTCATGAGATGACACGACACAAATCCGACACGCGAACACAAATTGCTACCCCTAGAATTTGGTCCCTATCCTTTATACCATATTTTATTTTAGTGTTTAATTTTTTAATTATATCAGTTTAGTCTCTAACCTTTTAGTGCTGTGTTAATTTAATCTTTGTCGTTATTTTTTGAATGAAAATGGTTGACGTTTGCCATGTCAGTAATTTTCACTAATAGCAAAGACTAAATTAACATAGTATTGAAATGTTAAAAACTAAATAATATATTTGAAATGTTAGAGAATAAATAGAGATTAAATTAAAATATGGTGGAAATGATAAGAACTAAATCAACATATTTGAAAGGTTAGGGAATAAATAGAGATTAAATTAAAGCCTGCGTTTGGATTGCACTTAAAGTTGCGGCACGTTTTATGATTCACGTTTTCTGCCTTTTTTTTTTTTTTTTTCTTTCAGCCTGCTTTTTTGACTTTGGAGACAAAATTCACTGTGTATATACTGTGCGTGCACTGTTCACGCACTGTTTACGCAATATTTAATATTAAAAGTGGGTCCCACAACATTATTTACACATTTAAAAATTATTTTGCTATAGTGTTTTCAGCAACAATCAGTTTTTAGCAACTTTCAGCAACAATAAGTGCTATCCAAACGGACCCAAAATATGGTGAAAAGGAGAGGGGCAAATTAGTAATTTGACCTATTTTTAAATATACTTTGTCTCCTGTGTCTCTTGTAGTTAGCTCGACAGAGAAAATGGACGGAGAATCAGAGAGAGAGTGAGAGAGTTACCAGAAGTAGATCGGCAGAGACGATGGACAGAAGTGGTGGAGGTGATGAATCGGTGGCAGAGTGGAGCCTTGGAGTTAGAGGAAGGCAAATGAGAGTTGCGAGAGGCAGAGAACTCTCCATTGAGACTGAGGCACACAAATTGGGTAAAAACTAATAACTCCTGTCCTGGGTTTTCTGTTGTAATTGTTTTGTTAAAATTTTTGTCTAAAAGTGTTGTTTTTTTTTTTTTTTTCTTTGTTATCTGGATTTGTGAATTGTGCAAATATATTTGTCTAAATGTTTTTCTTTTTTGATATCTAGCCCAACTGCCCAAAAGATAAAATTCTTGTGTAAATGTAACCTGGGTTGGGCTAGTATTTAAGATGACAAGAGATAGTAGACTAGTAGTAGTAAAAAAAAATTTTTTTTTTCTTTGTTATCTGGATTTGTGAATTGTGCAAATATATTTGTCTAAATGTTTTTCTTTTTTGATATCTAGCCCAACTGCCCAAAAGATAAAATTCTTGTGTAAATGTAACCTGGGTTGGGCTAGTATTTAAGATGACAAGAGATAGTAGACTAGTAGTAGTAAAAAAAACAGAGCCTCTTTCTCTTCCAAAATCCCTTCGGTTTCTCTCTGATTGTGTATTCCCCTAAAACCAAAACCTCACAATGTCGTCTGCTTTCGATGCACTTATGTCTGGTTCTCGTGACGCCGCTGCCAAGAAAAAGCCTCAACCCCAACTAAAACCTTCTTCTCCAAAAAAAAGGAAAAGCTCTTGATTCTAACCCACCCCAAAACCCTAAAACCACCAAACTCCCCAATGAGAATGTAAACAAAATACTTAATTTGTTTGGGCCAGAGAGGGTTGAGCATTTGAAGAGCAAAATGCCGGAATTGAAGAACAAATCTTGGAATTTTGATCCAAGAATTGGTTGCTTGTTGGGGAGAGGGCGAGCCCGTTTCTTTGTTTGGGTTTTGACATGATTTCAAAGGAGTCCGACTTGATTGTAAAAAACGGATATCCTGTGTAATGTGCTTAGGACTGTTTACTGTTATGGATACCACCGCCGATGATGTATTGCAAATTGTGTATCTTTTGGCTAATAGGATTGCCCTGGCGCACGAGGGGTTGGAGCTTGGAATTGGGGAGGCTTTGATCATTAACTTGCTTGCTGAGGCTTATGGGAGGACTAAGGTGGGGCTTAGAAAACTATACAATCAATTGGGAGACTGGGGTCTTGTTGCAAAAGCTTGTCGTTCATCTCAATCTATGATGAGCAAGCCTAATGCCTTAACTGTTACCAAGGTTTTTAATATCTTCCACCTCATTGCTAAGGTGCACTATCTTCTTTTTGAAACTTAATATTCATATATTTCTCTCTTTTGAATTAGATGATTGATTTATGATGAGATTTGTTTTTTTTATCGTAGTTATAACTTCTCAAACAAGTTTTTATATACTACTTTTTGTTTTTGTTTTTTTGTTTTCAACCTTTTACTGGCAATTTATAACTTATAAGACTATCCATCCATAATTGTATTACATGGTAGCTAAAACTAAACATTCCAACTAATTATTATGGGAGAAGTAAGTGCCAAGTTTAGCTATAGCTCATTGGTTTTTTAAATTTATTTTCTTTGTTATAAGTATGCATGTGTCTATTTTGTCATAGGAATAATTAATATTTCGATTTAGAATAAAGAATATCAATGTTGTGACGCTTGGTTTGGGTTGACCCATCATACTGAGTTGGTTTATTTGGACAATTGGTTAGATATATATTAACATGAGAGTTATGGTTTGTTTTTAATATATATATATATATATATATTTCTAGACTAATTTGACCGTAAAGGTCTTCCAACATACTTTACTAATATAAATTGTATCCGGGAAACAAGTATTGTGGTGTTAATTAGTATATATGCCATGCAATATAATCTAGAGGCACTGTTGTTTGTTTGCCAATGTGTAGGTATAGAGGGAGATGTGAGAACTCTGTAGTGCGATTAAAATTTGTTATTAAAAAGTACTGCTTTTGTAATTAAGTTGCTGTTATGTTGAACTTTTGAAAGGAATCAGGGAAGGATAGTCAAGAGAAGAAAAAAAAAAAAACCATATCAAGGGGCTACTTGTTGCTGCTTCCGATTGTGAACCTCTATATCTAATTCGTCTACTTCAGGTTGCAATTCTGACATTTATCAGATATCACCTCGTTGACTCCTTTATTCTATATAAAGCTTTTATGATCTTCTATTTAAAGCTTTTATGATTTGTTTTGTAGGCAAATTTGCGTATTGGATTGGCAGAGCAGACCCTATTGGCCACATTGGGCCAAGCTGCTGTATATGCACATTCTACACCACATCCAAACATCCAGTCTCCTTTAGAAGAGGTGAGTTTTTGTTCTTTAGATCTGGAAACATTCTGCATTATGTCATGTATTCTGATAGTGTCAAAGATAAATGTTCTAGAAAGACATCACTTTTAGGCATAACATTTAAGCTTGAAGTGTCCATATCGCTGACGGTTTGTGAGGTCAAACCTGATTCTATCACTTTAACTATTCTGTAGAAAGTTTAAACATACATGTATATGGTTCAATCAACATATATCTAAAAATTAGAGACCAAAAAGCAAAATAATAGTAAATTAATTTTGTTTATTATCTTTTAACATGTAAATAAAAAAAATTGTTTGTGTAATGCAGCACCTTAAGAATAGTGGTTGTATAGTAAATCATTGGTCCATGTCATTTCTTTCAAGTTCAAGCAATTAATTTCTTTTTTTAGCGATAAAATAAAAAGCATGCTTTATGCTTCTTCAAAAAGTGCCAAAAAAATGAGCATTTTTTTGGCCATGTGAAGGGCCCAAACCTTGGGGCTTCGAGATTTGAGTTTTTAAGCATGTGACCTAAGGGCACTTTTAACAACATTGATACCATGGATGACCTCCCCCCTCCCTTTTCTTTTTTCCTTTTCCATTGTTGCTGTCAGATTTATTTTCTGACTAAGTTAGTGATAACCAAGTAGTCTTAGGGTTTGTTTGGATACCGCTTATTGTTGAAAATTAAAAATACTGTAGCAAAATAATTTTTAAATGTGTGAATAGTATTGTGGGACCCAGTTTTAATGAAAATTTTGCTGAATTAGACAACTTGTGGATATCGCTTATTGCTGAAAACTGAAAATACTGTAGCAAAATAATTTTTAAACGTGTGAATAGTGTTGTGGGACCCAATTTTAATGAAAATTTTGCTGAATTAGACAACTTGTGGGTCCCGTGAACAGTGCACGGGACCTACTGACAGAGATGCTGAAAAACATTTTCAGCACAATCCAAACTAACACTTAGTGGGCCTATTCATGTTCATAATTATTATTCTCCTTTAATGTTCACATTTAGTTAGATTTTATGATTGTGCTTGCATCAAACTGTGAAGATTGTTAAACAAGCATACTTTGTATTTCCTGTGCTTCTTAGTGGCGGTGTGTGGAATCTTCAGAAAACATGTAACTTTACACTTGGTGTCCCAGTTGGACCAATGCTGGCAAAGCCAACTGAAGCCGTTCTGGAGATTGTACGTAAATTCCAGGATACCGAGTTTACATGTGAATATAAGTATGATGGAGAACGTGCCCAGGTGATACTAGGTCCAACAACTATCCACCAATTTTGTACTGTTAAGTGTTAATAAAATATGCCCCGTGCTATAACTTACTCTATTTGGCACAGATACATTACATGGATAATGGTTCAGTTGAGATATATAGTCTAAATGCTGAACAGAACACTGGAAAGTATCCTGATATTGTGTAACTTTAACTATTCTGTAGAAAGTTTAAACATACATGTATATGGTTCAATCAACATATATCTAAAAATTAGAGACCAAAAAGCAAAATAATAGTAAATTAATTTTGTTTATTATCTTTTAACATGTAAATAAAAAAAATTGTTTGTGTAATGCAGCACCTTAAGAATAGTGGTTGTATAGTAAATCATTGGTCCATGTCATTTCTTTCAAGTTCAAGCAATTAATTTCTTTTTTTAGCGATAAAATAAAAAGCATGCTTTATGCTTCTTCAAAAAGTGCCAAAAAAATGAGCATTTTTTTGGCCATGTGAAGGGCCCAAACCTTGGGGCTTCGAGATTTGAGTTTTTAAGCATGTGACCTAAGGGCACTTTTAACAACATTGATACCATGGATGACCTCCCCCCTCCCTTTTCTTTTTTCCTTTTCCATTGTTGCTGTCAGATTTATTTTCTGACTAAGTTAGTGATAACCAAGTAGTCTTAGGGTTTGTTTGGATACCGCTTATTGTTGAAAATTAAAAATACTGTAGCAAAATAATTTTTAAATGTGTGAATAGTATTGTGGGACCCAGTTTTAATGAAAATTTTGCTGAATTAGACAACTTGTGGATATCGCTTATTGCTGAAAACTGAAAATACTGTAGCAAAATAATTTTTAAACGTGTGAATAGTGTTGTGGGACCCAATTTTAATGAAAATTTTGCTGAATTAGACAACTTGTGGGTCCCGTGAACAGTGCACGGGACCTACTGACAGAGATGCTGAAAAACATTTTCAGCACAATCCAAACTAACACTTAGTGGGCCTATTCATGTTCATAATTATTATTCTCCTTTAATGTTCACATTTAGTTAGATTTTATGATTGTGCTTGCATCAAACTGTGAAGATTGTTAAACAAGCATACTTTGTATTTCCTGTGCTTCTTAGTGGCGGTGTGTGGAATCTTCAGAAAACATGTAACTTTACACTTGGTGTCCCAGTTGGACCTATGCTGGCAAAGCCAACTGAAGCCGTTCTGGAGATTGTATGTAAATTCCAGGATACCGAGTTTACATGTGAATATAAGTATGATGGAGAACGTGCCCAGGTGATACTAGGTCCAACAACTATCCACCAATTTTGTACTGTTAAGTGTTAATAAAATATGCCCCGTGCTATAACTTACTCTATTTGGCACAGATACATTACATGGATAATGGTTCAGTTGAGATATATAGTCTAAATGCTGAACAGAACACTGGAAAGTATCCTGATATTGTGTTTGAAGTTAAAAGGTAGATTTATGTTATAGGTAGCATTTCTTTGTTTGGGGAGAAACTTCCATCAGTGAAATAGATCCTGTAGTGACCAATGGAACGTCAAAGCATTTTTTTCTAACACTTTATCATCATTGAGTACCTTTCTCCACAATGTTATGTCACTAGATCCTGTGGTTACCAATAGAATGTCCAATCATTTTTGTTCTATCACTTTATCATCATTGAGTTCCATTCTTCACAATGTTATATCACGTTCTAGCCTTGGGTATAACATATGTATTTCTGTCAATTAATGTGGTAAGCATTAGTGGTGTTCAGTATTTGTTTGCATGTTAAATTGTTAGTAGACAATTTGTCATCCTCATTGTTGCTAATGCCTACTATTGGTATGCAGGTTAAAGAAGTGTATTCATGTTTAATTGACGTATCTCTATATCATTCTTTATAGATGCGATGATTCAGCATTAATCCGGAATCCAGTCTCTACATCCTGTTAGAGTTCAGAAAGGAAACAGATACTTCTCTTTGTGATCCTTAGGTTCTTATAAACTTCGTAATCATATATATGCTTGATATGTATGTGGTGTGTTCTTCTATCCATACAATATTTATGGCCGAGACCACATATCGCACGTTTTGGCACTAGGGGACTAGACACGTACATGCACCTGACACATGTTCCCAAGTCCAAGCAACAAATGTTTGGATCTCAATAATAATAATGTAGTTAATCTGATGAATAACTTAAAGAATCAATTGTACTCAACAAGGTTCTTTGAGCAGTAACAGTAACAGAGGCATTGATGCTTACCTATTGCTGGTTTCCACAGCAAGGTGAAGCGTACAGGTAACCGAAAAAAAATTGAATGAAGTGGTACATGCGAACACAATTGTTTATTTTTATTGTCTTTTATTAACCAAACCCTGGGTTTTATTTTCAATTACATATAATGTTTATTAGCCAAACCCTAATCTTAAGTTCAAGCCTATTTTTGTTGATGGTGATAATACTGTTTCTCCTTAATTAGGTGTCTATGGTTCCTTTCTCCTTGCTTGTTATGACAGCAGTAATGATGAATATCAAAGCATTTGTAAATTAGGTGAGTCAAATATGTGCTTTAATTTGTAGCATGTCACTGGCTATTGAGTGTTTTTACCTACTGATTTTCATCTGGTTTAGTATTTGAATGTGATTGGTGGGAAGTGGGTTATCTGAAGCAGATCTTGAAGAACGTTCTGCCAGTATCGATCCTAAAAAATTGATTTCTAAACCAGAGGTTTGTGCTTGGCTCTGTCCTTTTGATGATTGATGCTCCCACTAAAGGGTTGTTTATAGTTAGGGATGGTATAATTCTACTTGCTACTTCCAAGTTGTAACATTCTTCTCATTTAGCTTGCAATTCTTTAAGAGGAATTCTATTATAGATTTCTAATAAGTTTATAATATATACTACTTGTTGACACTTCTAATTAAAAAAAAAAAAAATCTAACACATTCTTCTGAATTCCTGCAGTACTACCGGTGTGATGATTCAGCGAAGTCAGCTCCAGATGTATGGTTTGAACCCACTGAGGTAACGATATTATCCTTTTTGTTTATTGTAAATATTCCTATAACTTCTTTCGCTTTTCTTTTGTTTCCCATATTTTTTCTCAAAACCTGAAAATTGAGCTTCTTGAGTCTCATGTCCTTTTTTCTGAATGCTATGTTTTGTTTATTGTGAATATTCCTCATCCCGTCTTTATACTTTTGTTTTCCATCTCTTAGTAGAAGAAGACAAAAAAAAAAAAAAAATCAAATTAGTAGAAGTAAAAGAAAAGAAATATTAATTAAGGGAGTATCAAAGAATATGACCTTAGAGCGAAATCGAGAAAAATGATACATATGTCCGACCCTATTGAAGATCTATAGCTGATCTCAAATTTTGGGAAAAGGCTTTGTTTGTTGTTGTCCTGGTAATAGGAATAGCAAAATAACGCAAGCATTTAAAAAAACCAAGAAAGTTGTCCAAATGTTCTCAAATTATGTGAGAAGTCTGTAGGTTGTTCACAAATTGGTAGAATTCTAGTTTGTATTTATCTTTGTAAGTTTTTGGCTTTTCCCCCCCTTTCCTGTGGTATCTTTAGTTCTTTACCAGTATTGGAGAGTCTACAGAGCTGGAGACATTGAAGATCAATACGTGGATATATGCAGATTATTAAGTTGCTCCCTGTGTCCCAAATATTTTGGATCCTTAATTCCATTTTGGGATATTCCAAAACTGCCTTCCATGAAAAAGTTAATAAATAAAATTCTTACTATTATTTCTTTATAACTTTTTTTTTTGAGAAACAAATTTCTTTATAACTTAAGTTATGCACTTGTGGGTTTTAAATAAAAGATAACACATTAAATAACGTTCTCTTAAAAAGTTGAATTTTCTAAGTAAAATTCTCCTATATCATTAAAAAAAAGGGGTTGGTTTTTTGAAACAGGATTAATAATTTGGGATGGAAAGAGTATTATATTTTCATTTTGTTGTGGGTGCGGTAATTGTCGGGGATAGAGTATTTTACTATTTTATACATGCTACACAGTTTGGATACAGTATTGCTCAATTGACAACCAAAGTTGGGAGTGCAAATCATTGTTTAACACAATAAAAATTGTGGACGTTAATTTCCTTGATCTATTCTGTGAACGTTAATTTAACACAATAATAATAATTTATTTGTTCTACAATTTTTGGTATCATTCTTTATACTTTCTTGTTTTTAGGTGGCTGAAATGTATTATTCTCAAAAAGCGCACAATCCCAACGATCACTATAAATGATGATGATGATGATGATGATGATGAAGATAATTGAGGAACAGTCATTCGTGGAGATGTTTTACTGTGTAAAAGATCAGCAGCCAATTTGAGTAGATATCCCAATGTGAAATTTTGGTATTTACAATTGATGAGTGCCTTTGTCACTGTACTTCAGACATATGGCTCCTTTAATGATATGTAGGTTGAGGGAGTTAGATTATGATGTTATCTACACCAAAAAATTTCTTGATTTGAATTCGCTATGAATTCTGAGAGCCTTTCCCGTATCTGCAGTTACAACATTAACTACCCTGTTATGTAGAAATTTTTCCCTGCAGTATTTCTGTTGCACAATCACAATTTGTACATAAAATTTCAGGCACTTCTTAAGATGAAAGTAGTTACGGTACCTGATTAAATTCAAATTTGCAAATAAAAATTTTTCCTGTATCCATAGGCCGATTTGACATTTACTTCAACATTGAACTGACTAGAGCTTGTTTGCTTCTAAAAGAAATGTATTTCTTTAGTAATCTACCCATGCTCCATAATTCTAAATCTTAAAAAAAAAAAAAAAAAAAAAAATTAGGGTCTCAATGTCCAACAACGTTGCACACTTGCACTAGGGATTATGACTTTCCCACTACTACGCCACCATTATTATTGCCCTTACACGTGACAACTTTTCATGTATTAAGAATTCTATGATAAAACAAAAGATCACTCAGGAATTCTATCAAACATTCTGTGTATAAAATTAATATATTTTGTTGCCTTTTATCCAAGAAAATCATGTAGCAAAATTAGAAGAAAAAAAGTTTAAAATGACAAAATTATCTTGTAAACGAGGGCTATGACAACTACAATCCTAAAACTGAACTACTTTTTAACACATTGAAGTTTCTAAAACACACACTTGCCTTTTATCCAAGAAAATCATGTAGCAAAATTAGAAGAAAAAAAGTTTAAAATGACAAAATTATCTTGTAAACGATGGCTATGACAACTACAATCCTAAAACTGAACTACTTTTAACACATTGAAGTTTCTAAAACACTCACTACTTCTTGCTTGTACCCTTTCCTTGAGGGCTTTTTGAGTGCTCAACCACTTTTGGAGTCGATGCCTGATTGTGGACTACTTATTCGATCATCATATATATATTTAGAAATTTGGGTATTTAACTGAAAATTAATGCAGTTGTTACTTCCAATTGGAGCCATAAAACAAGAGGAAGACATAATTGAAAGTTTCTTCTTCAATTAAGGGTTTTATTGGCTTGATTTGGATGAAATAGATGTCACATTGAAGGAGTGTAATAGGAGGCGGTCAACAAAAACTAAAACTCTTCAAATAGAGAAGAGCAACCGGTGTGGGAATCCTAAAAGTTAAGAAGAAGAAAGAAAACACTGAACATGGATAATTCTTTTTTTATGGATACTTCAAATTTTAATTGTGTACATTGAAAATTAATGAATTATTGAATTTTAAAAATTACTTGAGATTAGAAAAAGGAAAATGAAAAGTTGAAATTAATTTGAGTAAAATACACCAATCCAAATCTCCTGTATCATTCTTTCTATTTCATTCTATGTTCCACGAATAAAAAACATGACAATGTCCACTTATTCAATTAAATACTAAATTTATGAATTTTCTTATTTCAATTCCTAAAATAAATAAATAAAAATAAGAAAACCCATCACATCCTCACAACCACCACCACCAACATCAACCTTCACTGGCACCATCATTAAGAGGCCGTTGACACCATCAATGACATTGGTTAGCCGACAATCACCACATATCTACACAAATTCATCTGATTGAGCAAATTAATCATCTGCAAATGAGAATTTTTAAATGATACTAGTATGTAACACGTGCTTACGGATGTACATGATGAATTGTAGTGGTGCTATTGATGTTAGTATGGGTTATAAAACATATATAGGATATTAGTTCAACCAGGACATTTGAAGGTACTAAAATAGTTTTTTCTTACAATTTTCATGATATTGGTTATGCCAAATTTCTCGTTACACTACTATTATGTATGTGGGAGGACTTTCGTCTTAGCCCCCAATTAGGTATTGTTCACTTTGGAATGGACAAGGATTAACCTACGTCCCACTTGCATGAATTTGCTCAATTCCACATTGGGGAGAGACACCTCCCACCTTGCCTTATAAGCCTTTGGCCTAAGGAAGGGTGTACCGTAGTGTGTGTGATCAAAGACGATTCATCCTTGAAGTGGCCTAAGAAGATAAAGGAGATCCTAGCAAGTGGAATGAAAGCAAATACTGTTGTTTTTGTTGCGACCATGGACATGATACGGACAAATGCTATAACTTGAAGTAGCAGATTGAAGCTCTTATTAAGCAGGAAAAGTTAAAAAAATTTCTCAGGCAAGACAGGAATCTTTGGGAAGTCTAGAATGTTCAAATATTTGGACGACCACTAAGGATGATAAAAGAAGATGAGCCAGTCATTACTTTTACAGACAAAGATGCAAGACGACTGCACCATCCTTATGATGATGCAATTGTCATTACTTTGATGATAGCAAATTATACAACTAGAAGGGTGTTAATAGATAATGGGAGTTCAGCAGACATCCTTGACTATCTAGCCTTCCAGCAAATGAAGATTAATAAAGAGTTATTTCGTCCAGTAAATGTGCCATTGATCGGGTTTAGAGGAATGAAGATTTTATCAATAGGTACCATCTTTCTACCAGTCGTGGTTGGCTCTTACACACGACAAATCAATAAAGAAGTGAATTTCCTTGTTGTAGATTGTTCCTTTTCATATAATGCCATTATTGGACGACCAACTTTGAACAGTTGGAGAGCTATAACGTCTACTTACCATTTATCTGTTAAGTTCCTAACAGAGTATGGCATTGGAGAGGTACAAGGAGATCAATTAGCAACTAGAGAATGCTACTTAGCAATGATGGCCATGGACGAGCAGATGCAAACAATGAGCATTGAAGAAAGAAGAACATTGGCAAAGCTAATTGAGATATTGGAAGATGTACCGTTGGATGAGTCCAACCCAGAGAAGTTTACTAGGATTGGAACAAGTATGGGGGAGAAGACAAAGTAAGAACTTGTTGGGTTCCTTAAATGGAATACAGATGTTTTTGCTTGAAGCCATAAAGACATGCCTAAGATTGACCCAAGTGTGATTACTCATCGTCTAAATGTGTTCCCATCCTACAAAGCTAGTTTGTCAGAAGAAGAGAGTGTTCGCCCTAGAACGAGATCATGTCATCAAAGAAGAAGTCCATAAGTTAGTCACCGCGGAGTTCATTTGTGAAGTTTATTACCCTAATTGGCTAACTAATATAATGATGGTAAAAAAGGCTAATAGAAAATGGAGAATGTGTGTGAATTTCATAGATTTAAATAAGGCATGCCCAAAAGATAGCTACCCTCTTTTACGCATTGATTAGTTGGTGGATTCAACAACTGGACACCTATTGTTAAGTTTTATAGACGTATTCTTAGGGTACAACCAGATTAAGATGGACGAGGCAGATTAGGAGAAGACATCCTTCATCATAAGCCAATGTTTGTTTTGTTAAAAAGTGATGTTGTTCGGTTTGAAAAATGCAGCAGCTACTTACTAGTGGCTAGTTAACCATATGTCAAATTGGGCGAAACATTAAAGTATATATGGATGACATGTTGGTTAAGAAAGTGAGGGAAATGCAGCATTTGGATGACCTTTGAGAAACCTTTGATACACTTAGGCGATACAAGATGAAATTTAATCCAAGCAAATATGCCTTCGAAGTTGCGTCAGGGAAATTCCTTGGTTTTATGGTTTCATAGAGAAGGATTGAAGCAAACCCTAATAAGATCCAACCAATTCTGAACATAGAGCCCCCAAAGAATGTCAAAGACGTCCAGAGTCTTATTGGACGAGTAGCTGCCCTTAACAGGTTAGTTTTAAAAGATACTGACAAATGTTTTCCATTTTTCAGAGTGTTAAGAAAAGAATTTGAATGGATGGATGAGTGTCAACAAGCGTTTGAAAACTTGAAGGCTTATCTTGCTTCAACTTCGCTGTTAAGCTTGTCCAAACCAGAAGAAGAGTTGTATCTTTACCTAGCAGTATTCCCTCATGCAGTAAGTTCATCCTTGATCAGAGAGGAGGGAAAGGTACAGAAACTCGTTTACTACACCAGTAAAGCTTTAAGGGGAGCAAAAGGACGATATCCACCAACAGAAAAGCTTGCATTTTCATTAGTGATAGCAGCAAGGAAGCTCAAACCTTATTTTCAAGGTTACATAACTAACGTCCTGATAGATTACCTGCTAAACAAGGCCATGAACAAGCTGGAAGCTGTTGGATGACTAATCCAGTGGGCAGTAGAACTTAGTGAGTTTGATGTGTGACACAAACCAAGAGAAGCGATAAAAGCTCAAGTCATAGTGGATTTTATTGTTGAATTCACTATTGCTATTGGTAAGCAAGATGAAGACCAAGGGGCAAAGCAGTGGGTTGTCCATATGGGTGCTCGTCCACACAGCATGTAGGAGGAATTTGGATAGTTTTATGCTTACTAGAAAGGGATCATCTAGAGTATGCAGTTCGTCTATAGTTCTAGACAACCAATAATGAAGCTGAATATGAAGCCCTGCTTTAGGGTTTAGAGTTAGCTAGATGACTTGGAGCAGACTCTATTATCGTCTAGGAAGATTTGTAGTTAATAATGGGCCAAATAAATGGAACATGTAAAGCTAAGGGGGAACGGATGAAGAAGTACTTGGGTAAAGTTAAGCAGTGCATCAAAAGCTTCACAACAGCCCAATTTCAGCAGATACCAAGGGAAGATAATATGGAAGCTGATGTCCTAACCAAGATGGCATCTGCAGATGAAATGAGTGATCAAATCAAATTCTAGTACATCCGAAGTATTGATATTCTTGAGGTACATCAAATAGACGGAGTATCCAACTGGACCACTCCAATCATCTCTTATCTTAAAGACGGACTCCTCCCAGAGGATAAGGAAGAAGCAAGGAAGCTAAGGGTGAGGGCAACAAGATTTGTCCTTATGGACAAGGTGTTATACAAGAGGGGTTTTTCTCAACCCTACCTGAGGTGTTTAAATCTAGAAGAGTCTCTTTATGTCCTGAGAGACGTCCATGAAGGGGCTTGTGAAAACCGTTCGGGGGCCAGATCCCTTGTCTATGAAATGGTCTGCGTGGAATATTACTAGCCGTCTATATAAGTAGATGCAAAAGCTTATGTTAAAGTATGTGATAAGTGTCAAAGGTACAATAACATACCTACGCAACCATCAGAGTATCTTCCTCCAATGGTGGCCCTCTAACCCTTTGCCCAGTGGGGACTTGACATCCTTGGTCCCTTTCCTATAGGGACGAGATAGATGAAGTTTTTAGTGGTAGAGATTGATTACTTTACCAAATGGGTGGAAGTAGAGCCCATGGCGAGAATCACTGAGCAAAATGTCAGAAACTTTGTTTGAAAGAACATAATATGCCGCTTTAGAATTCCTAGGGTGCTTCTCTTGAACAACAGATGCCAATTCGACAATACCCAATTCAAAGACTTTTGCGAGCAATTGGAGATTAGAAATCATTATTCCTCACCCTCTCACCCATAAGCTAATGGACAAGTTGAAGTTGCAAACCGATCCTTGCTAAAGATTATCAACACTCGGCATTAGGAGGCAAAAGGGATATGGCTGGATGAACTACCCAGCGTCTTTTGGGCGTACATGACGACAGTAAGGACTCCAACTAGAGAGACTCCTTTTAAGTTGGCATATGGAAGTGACGCGGTCATACTCCACAGAGCTTAGTTTAACTAGCTACAAGGTGGCTCATTACAATAACGAAGAGAATAAAAAAAAGCTTCGTCTAAGCCTTGACCTTACAGACGAGGTGAGGATGGATGCAGAATAGAGGGTGGCTCGTTATAAAAACTTGATGTCCAAGCATCATGATGCATTGGTGAAGCCAAGACAGTTCAACATCTGAGATGTTGCTGTAAAGAAGGTGTCCCTGGCTACAAAGGACGCCACTCATGGAAAATTAGAGCCTAATTGAGTTATCAATTCCAAAAGACAAGGTTCATACTACTTGGAAGCCTTGGATGGATGAAAGCTGGAGCACCCGTGAAATGTGGAGTACTTGAGGAAGTACTACTAGTAAAGAAGACTTGTCGAGAGGGTCAATATGGATGAGTCTAAAGATTGTTAGTGATTTCTAGTATTTTATCTATTATCTTTTAGCCTTATGTTTTTCAACAGTATCTTATGTTTTCCAGCATTTGAATTCTCTAAAAAGCACTAGTTACTAGCATGTGCTATAGACGATGTCATGAACAAAGTCCTTGTATATAAAGCAATTTGAATTCCCTAAAAAAGGACTAAGTACTAGCATGGATGATGTCTTTGGACTGCTACGTATTAAGTTCTCTGATGTTTATAAACGATGTTATGTACAGTTATTGTATATAAAGTAGCTTGAATTCTCTAATTTAAGTGTTGTGAAATTAACGTCCATATTAAATTAAAGACGTTTAATATCTCTGGACGCGGAGATATATCGTCATGAGCCATCCTTAGACAAGGAAAAGACAAATTGCCATAAAACCTAAGGCAATAATGATAAGTGCAAAGGGAAGGAACAAACCTCCCAGTACAATCGTCCAAAAAATTAAGGACAAAGAAAAGCATGCATGCAACACTTTTTATGGGCAACACGTCCAACCTGCTAGATAGTCCAAGCTATGGATAAAAAAGAATAACAAAACAAAGTTTCAAGAATAAGTCTAAAGACGAGGAAAATATGCATTCCAAAATGAAGTCCTAAACATGGACGAGAAACACTTGGAATTAAATTTGGCAATAACAATATGGATAAAAGTGCATTCATAAATAAAAAGGGTAGACGACTATCGTCCAAAAACCCTTAAGAGAGTTAAGTCTAAACAAGGCAATTGTATCAAGACTTGTCTTTAAACATGGATGAGCTAAATGTACTTGGATAAACTTAAAGTGGTCCAAAACAACAGACCTTTTCTAAAAAAAATAGAAAGAAGAAAAAAAGAAAAGAAAAAGCAAAACAACAAAAAAGAAAATAGATGAAATAAAAATCATTTCAAGGGGATAAACCACTAGGGGCATCACCACCAGACTTAGAGTCGTCTTTAGCAAGCTGAGTAGAAGCATCGTCTTCAACATTAATGTCTTCAGAGCTCGTTTGGAGAAGAGAGCTCTCAGCAGCAACACAAAGCTTAATAGGGTTGAAGTCTATCTCAGGGAAAAGCTTAAGCGCGTCCATATGAAAATCTTTAAATCTTGTAGTGTAGTTCTTGTCCAAGAGGTCAGTGAACTCGTTGGATGCCTTGAACTCTTTGATAGCTGCTCCTTTGGCCTTTCCAAGAAGGGTACAGAGCTTGTCACTTCTTTTTTGCAGATGATCAAGACAAGTGTCCTTCTTAACTGCGTCTGCTTTAAGCTCTTCAACAAGGTTCTTTAACTCCTTCACCTCTTCCTCAAGCTTGACCCTCACTTCAGCCTGACGACTAGACTCTATCTACATTTCATGAATCTTTGCCTCTAGTCTAGCCCTTTCATGGTCCAACTCATAAGCTTGTTTGGATGCTGCGATAAACTTTGACATAGCCTGTATAAAAAGAATTGGATGTAAGTTAAGTAGTTGAATATATCAATTTATGGATGATTCAAGACAAAGAAACTACCTTGAAGAGATCATGAACTATGGAATGTTCAAATTCCTTCACAGACATGTCATAACACACAACGACATCCTCTTCAGTCGCAGCTTATTGGTACCTTTCCTAGGCAAGATCTTCGTTCTCAAGAAGATTCATAGGAGAAATTTTGGGAGGTTTAGACGGGGTAACTTTAGGATTGGACGGCTCCTCGTCCAAGATTTGCACTAAAGGCTATTTGGCAGAAGTAGGTGGGACGACCAAACCACGTTTGACGACCCTAGATTTGGACGACTTATGCTTCTCCTTTTTATGGCCTCGACGGCTTGGAAGACTCCCCATATCAATCATCTTAGACAGAGTCTTCCTTTTATCCTACACTGTTAGAGGAGGTTGGGAATGAGTCCCTTCTTGCATAGTTTCCTCTAATACCATTCCCTTCCCCTTATTTTTCTTTCATAATTGTCATTCTTGCAAACTAGAAAAATGTTAGAGTTTAGACGAAACAAGTAACAAAAATGCAAAGGAGAAAACTCACATCTTCGGTTGGTAAGCTTGTGGGCAAGCACTTCTTTAGTAGTTTAGGGCCAAGTCCCCAACTCGTAAGATGGCAAAGTGTTACTAAGCAATGAAACATCGTATCTGCAAAAGAACGAGCTTGTTGGACGCGGTCTAGATGGAATTTGGACAAAGTAGGTTGTCTTACAGCTGTTAAAAAGAGAGAGAGAGAGAGAGAGAGAGAGAGAGAGAGAGAGAGAGAGAGAGAGAGAGAGAGAGAGAGAGAGAGAGAGAGA
>NW_027069479.1:2643396-2754418 GCF_002906115.3 Quercus suber
TGTAGACCTATTAAGCTATTGGGCACAAGAAATTATAAACTGTGTAAATGATTGTACTTACGAAATCTGTTTTTTTCCCCACGCCCAAGAGAGCCTATTGTACTCCAAAGTCCAACCCACAAGTTATCATTTTAGGCCGTACCATAAACCCGACCACTAAATCCCGTAAGATAAAGAAAGTTTGCAGCCACTCAATGGAAAAAAAATATCTGGCTCCTCTATTCACTTCAACTCCTCCACTCCACAGTCTCCACCAAGTTTCCTTTTTGGCTTATGAAGTTTTCTTTTTATGTTAAGTTTATCAAGACAATCTTTATCTGCTAGTACAGTACCAAACCAACCCAAAAAAAGAAAAAGGGGGATTTACTATTCTAAGAAAAGAGATAAAGCTAGAATCCGTGGAAAACAGCCGCAATAGACACGGGTCAGTCAGACAGAGAATCATTTCAATTAGACCACAGATTGACCGACTTGCACTTTTTTTCTTATCTTTTTTTTCTTTCTTCTTTCTACATGTATATCATCTTACTCTCTCTCTCTCTCTCTCTGATAATAGAGAAAAGACAAAGAGACAAAAGAGGGAAAAAAAAAAAAAAAAAGCAAAGAGAAAATAAAAGAAAAGAAAAAACAAAGGGAATATATAATAGTTAAGTGGGGAGTAGAGTTGCTTAGGGCAGCTTGAAATTAATTAAGTAGCAAGAGAAATCGAGAATGGGGCGGAAGAAGGTGGTTCTGAAGCGAATTGAGGACAAGAGCAGTCGACAAGTGACTTTCTCGAAGCGGCGAAGTGGATTAATCAAGAAGGCTCGAGAGCTCTCTGTTCTCTGCGACGTCGAGATTGCGCTCTGCGTCTTCTCCAGCCGCGGCAAGCTCTACGAATTCTCTAGTGGAAACAGGCAAGAGTTTTTCATACATTATGATACTCTTTTTTAGGTTGAATTTATGGTCCGTACTGTTTATGCTGTGTGTTTAAAATTGCACTCATGTTGAAGTAGACGAAATTCAAACCCTAATTCTTCTTCTTCTTTTTTTTTTTTTTTTTATTTTATAAATAAGTATTTCTAACCCTAATTCCATATTTGTTGACACAAAAAATTTATATGAAAAAAAAAATACTTTTTTATTTATTTATATAAGATACCGAAAACTTAACTTCCGATCCTTGTTCTCCACAGAACTTTTTTTTTTTTTTGACAAAAGTGGTAGAAGTTCTCCACAGAACTTAATTTGTACTTTATTTGTACTTTAAAAGTGCGTTAGTAAAAAAATAAAAAAAATACTAGTTAAACTAACTTAATTTTTTTTTTTTTTAGCATTTCATTTAGGTAATTAATATCAATTGGTTTGGGAGTTATTCTGTCATTATTTCCGAGTTTCTCATATATATTTATGTCATAAATAATTTCTAATTTTCTCTAGATATATATGATTTTTTATTAGAAGAAAAATTTCTCTAGATTTAGTGCTAATGTCAGTATACGCAGTTGAGAGTTATGTACAATATTGTGGTACTTCCAAAGCTTTAAACTGAGAGTTTCCTTTTTAAGTATTTACTGGTATACTTTTATAGATACTTTTTTGATAATCTACTTTTATATATATATATATATATGCTTCTTCAGTACGTTTTTAATGAATTGTTTTGTAATTTTAATAATGTTTATAACGTGTGGTCTTGTATAATCCTGTTTTTTATGGGTAATGTTAACAGACCATTGTTAATAAATTATAATTAAAAAATATTTTAACATTAATTTTATAAAAAGTATAAAAATCTGTCAAAAAATTAATTACTTTATCACTTATTCATAAAAAATATTTCTAAAAATAATTTTTAATCCAGCCATTCTTCCACATTTTTTTATTATTATAGAAAGTTAGAATTTTAGAATCCGTTTAAGTGCATATAATATTATATTCATAACATCTTTCCAAAAATCCTCAAAAGGAAAGAAAAGATCTCTCCGGAACTGGCACCACCATTAGTTTATTTTATTATTATTATTATTATTAGCTGAATTGTTAGTTTAATTATCTATTTATTGTGCTTTTAAAACAATATTATTTATTATTACTGCACACTCTTGGTGCGATGATCACTCTACAAGTATAAATGATTGTGATAAAAAAAAATCTTATTTATTTATTGCCTATTATTATTATTATTTTAATTTTTTTTTTGGCTGAATGGTTTGTTTAATTATTTATTTATTGCTAAGTGCTTTATTTTTAGTTTAAAAATATCATAAAGTGTCCATTAATTGAACTATAATCTTTTTTACACAGCTTAAAAAGTGACATTAGAAACGCATTTTTATCCCTTACAACTCATTATACGGATGGGTTGTAGTACAACTTGTGCTATTTTAAATGTCCTTGACTTTGCTCTAATTTAAGTAGTAATAAGCGCTAATTTGTTAATTAAGTACGACAGCAGTACCAGTTGTTGGTGGACAGCCATCTCCATGGATTAGTATACACCATGATTAGTCTTTTTCCTTTCAGTCTGTATCTGCAGACGGTGGTCCTGGTTCTCGTTTGTTGTGTCTCCGATCTTATTTGCCACATAATTTCCCCTACAGCCTAGGCCTACTCTACACTTGTCTTTTGTTACATTTATGAAACTAATCTAAACCCTCTCTCTCTCTCTCCCCAAGTTTGTGACTTTCATAAACTCATAATGGTAAAAAACTGTTTTGTTGCAGACATTAGGTTCAGCTGTTTAGTACCTTAGAAACATAAGAGGGTGGTTTATATCAAGTTAAGGGCACAGATTAATAACTTATCAAAAAAGAATAGTGGTATAGAATAATAAGGAAATCTAAAGAACACAGGTCGAGGTGGTGAAGCCAGATAGGATTGCCATTGTCGAAAATGTTTCATTAGATCAAGGTGCGTGGTAAAGAAAATATTACTAGTTGGCATTTAGATTCTACTGGAAACCAATAGTTTAACTCTCCTCTTTTTGGTCATGACTCATTGAATCTATGTGCATATGTAATTAGTGGCGGAGCTAGAAAAGTTTTTCAAGGGCCAAGCTATAATATATATATATATATATACACACACATTAAATCTAAAGAATAACACGCGCGCACACACATAGGTATATGTCTTATACATTAAGAATGTTTTTAATTTTGATTTAATATATGATATTTTCTTACGTAAATATAAATATTTATATCAAGTAAATCTCTATATCTTTATTGAAAAAAAAAAGTCTTGACATGTCTAAAATATACAAGTTAATTTAATAAAAATAAAAAATTATTAAATGACATATGGTATACATTAAATATACTTGATTCAATGAAATATTTATGATATAAGAGTGAGTAAAGGGAACAAAAATGTGTTAGTCAACTATATAAATACATTACACATGTTTAGTAAAGTAAAAAATCTAAGGGGGCCTTAATTTAAATTTATATCCAAAATTTTTGTTAAGACTAGGTTAATTAACTAGGAAAATACATCACTATAATATATTATTATTATTATAAGAAAAATGTAGTAAATCATTTTTGAACTTAAAAATACTCAGCCAAATAAAAACTAGTCCATACATTCAATATTTCAAATAGTACTTAGAAGTATTGTGGGACTTGTAACACTTCTTTTTAATACTTCTTCCTTATTTGTAGAGGAAGAATCATAGCATCTTATTCCATTAATTCAATATGTGACTTGCAATACTTTTAAACATGTATTCATTTTTTCAATGAGGGACTTACATATTATTTTATTATTAATATTCTACTATTTATGACATTGTTACAATTCAACCTTTGGTAGAATCATTTTTTGACCTTAAAATCTTGAACCCTAAAATAAATATGGTTAGCCTTTCTCAACCTAATTTTGTAGGCTTGCAACAACCAAAAGTGATCAAACTCAGAATCAGGGTCACTCACCCACCACCAACCTAATTTAGCAACACTTACAACAACCAAATGTGATGTGACTTTTGACTCAAAATAAGGCCATTCATCCACCATTGACAAGAAGGAAAAGCATTGGCCTTAATGTGATCACTGTTATAGCACTGCTATAATAAAAGAGGGCACACCAAAGCAAAGTGCTACAAACAAGATCTACGGTTATCCACCAAAGTAATCGATTGTAGCCACTACCACAAGAGATGCCATTAATGCATCTAACAATGAGACACATTAGCTCACAGTGGAACAATATCAATAACTTCTCTCTCTTCTCAGCATGAACCTCACCTAGTCCATTGCCAATCTCACAAGGAATTCCAATTTTTCACTTTAGGTTATAGATATTGACACTTTTATTATGTCTTCCTGTGTTAATTACTTGTCTCTTGTCCTTTTGTTTCAAATGATAGACATGTACGTCTACATAATGGGGAATTTTCATCTATTTCTCTCTTTGGGTCTCAGATAAAATACAACTTAACAATATCATGTGAGTCCCGGATTTTATGTTTTAAACTTTTATTTGTTAGTAAACACTTACAAAAAAAAAATTGTTAGCAAACTCGCACATTGTTAAATGAACATTACATTATTTATCAACATGCTTGCGTTGAGATATCCCAACAAAATGGTTTTGCTAAACGTAAATATCGCCACATCCTCAAGGTAACTTGTGCCCTCTGCATCCAAGATCACTTACCACTCAAATTTTGATGGGATTGTGTCTTTATTGCTGTTCACTTAATCAGTTGATTGTCCACTCCTCTTCTTTAAGGCAAATCTCCACATGAACATCTTAAATCTAAACGGTCATATGCACACCTTTGTGTCTTTGTATGTTTATGTAATGGTCAAAATTTTCATCTCACAAACACAAATTCTATCATATACCCATCAAAGGGGTTTTTCTTGGATATCCTTTTGCTCAATTTGGGTATGGAGTTTACGATCTCAATAGATGTATTGTCTTCATTAGTATTGATGTCTCATTCCTTACGACTATTTTTCCACCACAAGAGCTTGTTTCTCTCCAAGATAAGCTGATTTCAGTCTTCTTAAAACTTATATCAAGCAAGAACGTCAACCCTAGAGAGAAACCGATCAGCTTCAAGTGGGAGTGTAAGATAAAAAATCATTCCAATGGAGCCATGATGCACATTGGTCAAGGGAGAAGAAAATATTTTAATATTTTATGTTGTTTTCTCTTTCTTAGTGGAATTAGGATTTATTTGCTTTTACAAGTTCAATTAAAATCATTTTCCTAGTTGAATTAGGATTTTAATTGTTTTTCTTTTCCTAGTTAAATTATTTTTCCTTTCTCAAGTAGAAGTAGGTTTATTAATTCTTTCCCTAAAAGGAGTAAGAGATTCTATTCCTAAAAATAGTCTTTATAGAGAGGTAGATTACCGTTATGTGTTGATTAACAAAGTTTGTTAGAGGGGTTTTCTCTGCTATTTTGCCTACTAGCTTAATATTCTTGTAGACCTTAGGTTTCATGGAAGAGTTGTAGTGATTGTGTATTACAGATTCTGCTTCTACAAGCCTACGCTGCATCAGTTGGTATCAGAGCAAGGCTAGGTTCCTACCATGGCATAGAGAGGATCACGTGGGGAAGACTTGTTGCCCCAGATGATGTGTATGAACACGATGAGGTTGCACGTGATGCACAATTAAAGGCACTCTTTCAATGAATAGAGGAGTGGTTTAATGCGCTTTCAAAGCAGCTCACCGCCTTAGCCGTTGGAAATAAACCTCAAAACTGCCATCCAAATCCATGTTATGTGGAGGAGGAGGATCTCAACATCGAGGAGGAGGACTGCAATATTGAAGAGGATGATGAATACATTGACAGAGTTTATGCAGTGGATTGGGATTCTCCACCAATTTATGATGATTATCTAGATGAAAATAAAATCATATACATACGAGGTGAGCCCATAACCCACATTGTTGATGAGTAAGAGATTTTATTCCTATAAATACTTTTTATAGAGAGGTGGATTATTGTTATGTGTTGATTAATAAAAGTTTGTTAGAGAGGTTTTCTCTTCTATTTTGCCTACTAGCCTAATGTTCTTGTAGAACTTAGGTTTTGTCAAAAAGTTGTAGTAATTGTGTATTATAGATTTTGCTTCTACACACCTACGCTGCATCAGTTGGTATTGGAGCAAAGCTAGGTTCCTACCATGGCACGGAGCAGATCACGTGGGGGAAGACCTATTGCCTTAGATGACGTGTATGAACACAATGAGGTTGCATGCGATGCGCAATTAAAGGCATTCTTTCAATGAACAGAGAAGTGGTTTAATGCGCTTTCAAAGCAGCTAACTGCCTTAGCCGTTGGAAATCAACCTCAAAACCATCCAAATCCATGTTATGTGGAGAAGGAGGAGGATCTCGACATTGAGGAGGAGGACTGCAATATCGAAGAGGATGATGAATACATTGATAGAGTTTATGCAGTGGATTGGGATTCTCCACCAATTTATTATGATTATCTTGATGAAAATAAAATCATATACATACAAGGTGAGCCCATAACCCACATTTTTGATGAGTAAGAGATTCTGTTCCTATAAATACTTTTTATAGAAAGGTGGATTATTGTTATGTGTTGATTAATAAAAGTTTGTTAGAGAGGTTTTCTCTTCTATTTTGCCTACTAGCCTAATGTTCTTGTAGAACTTAGGTTTTGTGGAAGAGTTGTAGTAATTGTGTGTTATAGATTCTTCTTCTACACGCCTACGCTGCATCAGTTGGTATTAGAGCAAGGCTAGGTTCCTACCATGGCACGAAGAGGATCACGTGGGGGAAGACCTATTGCCTTAGATGACATGTATGAACGCGATGAGGTTGCACGCTTTGCGCAATTAAAGGCATTCTTTCAATGAACAGAGAAGTGGTTTAATGCGCTTTCAAAGCAGCTCACTGTCTTAGCCGTTGGAAATCAACCTCCAAAATGCCATCCAAATCATGTTATGTGGAGGAGGAGGAGGATCTTTTTTTTTTTTTTTTTTTCCCTCTTTTGTCTCTTTGTCTTTTCTCTATTATCAGAGAGAGAGAGAGAGAGAGTAAGATGATATACATGTAGAAAGAAGAAAGAAAAAAAAGATAAGAAAAAAAGTGCAAGTCGGTCAATCTGTGGTCTAATTGAAATGATTCTCTGTCTGACTGACCCGTGTCTATTGCGGCTGTTTTCCACGGATTCTAGCTTTATCTCTTTTCTTAGAATAGTAAATCCCCCTTTTTCTTTTTTTGGGTTGGTTTGGTACTGTACTAGCAGATAAAGATTGTCTTGATAAACTTAACATAAAAAGAAAACTTCATAAGCCAAAAAGGAAACTTGGTGGAGACTGTGGAGTGGAGGAGTTGAAGTGAATAGAGGAGCCAGATATTTTTTTTCCATTGAGTGGCTGCAAACTTTCTTTATCTTACGGGATTTAGTGGTCGGGTTTATGGTACGGCCTAAAATGATAACTTGTGGGTTGGACTTTGGAGTACAATAGGCTCTCTTGGGCGTGGGGAAAAAAACAGATTTCGTAAGTACAATCATTTACACAGTTTATAATTTCTTGTGCCCAATAGCTTAATAGGTCTACAGGATCATTAGCATTGATTTTTTTTTTTTTAATAGTTAGTTTAATAGGGATTATGCCCGAAAATTAGTAAGGTATAATATTTTGAACTATGGTGATGACCGTAAATCTTGAAAAAAAAAGAAAAAATTGTTAAAGGTGATTGGTGTAACCTAATCAATGACCCTCTGACGATTAAGTCAGTTTTCTCTATAAGACACAAGAATGGAAAATAGTGAATAGTTAGAACTTAACTTGAGTGAATGAAATTTGTTCTTTTTATAGAGAGTCAGTAGTGAGTCTACTTGTTTGGATCCATTATCATCATGGATGATGTGGGCGGTTAACAGAGAAAATTGGGTATATGGAGCGAAGTCTGAGGAGTCTCTTCCACATAGTAAGAGCAATGTGTCGTGGTATGATTATGTGGAACTTTTTTGGAGAATTATTTGTAGGATTTATCAAGTGTAATTCAATCGTCTATGTATACACATATACTCGTCCATGTATTTAATCATCCATAAAGGAATTCTAGATTGGACCATTTTGTTGTTAAATGACGAGTGTTGTTCACTCATTCTTAGATTGCTTCCTTTGGACGTGATCTGGTCATGGACGACTTAACCTCTGATTCCCATCGGTTGCTCCCTCGTCCTTGTGTTGTCAGTCATTGTTGCTTCGATTTGTGGCAATTTGATTGATTTTTTTGATTGATTTGATTTTTTTTAGACCTTGATGTTGACACGTGGTGCAATCTCGAGGTTTGTTCATAATGTTGTTTCGTTCTTCGAGAGAAATGCCACATGGATCTATTTGGTTGGTTGCGTTGTTTCAATGACTGGGTTTGTCACCTATAAATAGTGGAATTCCTCTCTTACCCTCTCATATTTCCTATATTTTCTCATCTGACCTTTGTCGTCCAGCGCCTCATCTAGAAGTTTCCATCTTTAGTCATCCTCGTTTAGAGTTAGGTATCCTCTTTTTCTCGTCTTTAGGCTTTTCTTTAGTTTTTTAAAATGTCTGAAATCATAATGTCTTCGTCTAACAATAGTGATGATAGGGAAATAGATGAGTACCATGATAGTAACCCTAGTGGTAGTAGCACTGATAGTAGTAGCAACAGTGGTAGTGGGGGAAACACCACGGACAAGCAGTATACGTCTGGGTTCCTAGAGTTCCTTTGGATGTTTTCCAAGAGGAGATGAGGACAAGGATGGCTTCTGGGTCACTTGCTGGCACATCCACCAATGCCCCTTTGTCTCCTTCTTCAAGTGAAGAGTATACTTTGTATAGTTGTGCAGTACGCATTTCTTCTAAAACTAATGAGAAAAAACTTACTTCCCTTAGGAGTTGGTACCAGATCCCAAACGACCTTAATTCTTGATTGGCCATCCGTGGTGAACGGTGTAGTCACCCTCGTTTTGGGGTAGGTATCTATGAGTCTTACCTTCTAGGAGGATTTAGGTTACCACTTAATGCTTTTGCCAGAGAATTACTCTCTAGGTTAGGTTTAGGAAATAACCAACTTAATCCTAATGCATTGAGGCTTATCGTCTCTATGCAAGTTTTGTGGAGGGAAGTATTTGATGGGAACCGTCCTCTTACTATGGACGAGTTCTTATATTGTTACAAGCCCTTTGAAATCAGTCAATCCCTAGGTTTTTACTAATTCTCAGCTAGGGGTTCAAACTGTAGATTGGTAAAGTCCCTCCCCACGTCTAATAGGAAGTGGAAGACGGAGTTCTTCTTCGTCTCTAGGTTTTGCGTAGGAAACCTTGTTGAGATAGGCAGGGATCCATTTCCTCCCTATATTGGTGAGATAGGGAATCTTCGCCCAAAGGGTATGTCCCTTTTTTACTACTTATTTCATTTCTTTTGTTGTAATCGTCTAACCTTTTCTTTTTTTTTTCTTTTTTTTTTTTCCTTTTTTTAACAGCTGTAAAACGACTTATAGATTTTTGACTTAGACTTGTCTAATCCTCCTAAAACTAACTCATCCAAAACTCCAAAAAGTGCTTTTATGAATCTTCTTGAGAACGAAGATCTTGCCTGGGAAGGTACTAACAAGCTATGACTGAAGAGGACGTTGTTGTATGTTATGACATGTCTGTGAAGGAATTTGAACATTCTATAGTTCATGATCTCTTCAAGATATTTTCTTCATCTTGAATCATCCATAAATTGATATATTCGTCTACTTATCTTACATCCAATTCTTCTTATACAAGCTATGTCAAAGTTTATGGCAGCGTCCAAATAAGCTTATTAGTTGGACCATGAAAGGGTTAGACTGAAGGCATAGATTCGTAAAATGCAGATGGAGTCTAGTCGTCAGGCTGAAGTGAGGGCCAAGCTTGAGGAAGAGGAGAAGAAGTTAAAGAACCTTATCGGAGAGCTTAAAGCAGACGTTGTTGAGAAGGACGCTCGTCTTAATCATCTGCAAAAAAGAAGACGAGCTCTATACCCTTCTTGGAGAGGCCAAGGAGCAGCTATCAAAGAGTTCAAGGCGTCCAATGAGTACACTGATCTCTTGGACAAGAACTATGCTGCAGATTTGAAGATTTCCGTATGGACGTGCTTGAGCTTTCCCTGAGATAGACTTCAGCCCTATTAAGCTTTGTGTTGCTGCTGAGAGCTCTCTTCTCCAGACGAGCTCTGAAGACATTAATGTTGAAGACGATGCTTCTACTCAACTTGCTAATGATGATCCAAAATTTGCTGGCAATGCCCCCAGTGGTTTATCCCCTTGAAATGATTTCCATTTTATCTATTTCCTTGCTTTTTTTTTTTGTTTTTGTTATTTATTTATTTATTTATTTATTATTATTTTTTTATAAATTTTAGAAAGGTCTGTTGTTATGTACCACTTTAAGTTTATCTAAGTACATTTGGCTCGTCCATGTTTAAAGACGAGTCTTGATACAATTGCCTTGTTTAGGCTTAACTTTCTTAAGGGTTTTTGGACGATAGTCGTCTACCCTTTTTATTTATGAATTCACTTTTATCTGATTGCCAAATTTAATTCCAAGTGTTTCTCGTCCATGTTTAGGACTTCATTTTGGAATATATGTATATTTTCCTCGTCCTTAGACTTATTCTTGGAACTTTGTTTGGTTATTCTTTTTATCCATAGCTTGGATTATTTGGCAGGTTGGACGTGTTGCCCATAAAAAGTATAGCATGCATGCTTTTCTTTGTCTTTAATTTTTTTGGACGAGTGTACTGGGAGGTTTGTTCCTTCCCTTTGCACTTATCATTATTGCCTTAGATTTTNCCATGTTTAGGACTTCATTTTGGAATATATGTATATTTTCCTCGTCCTTAGACTTATTCTTGGAACTTTGTTTGGTTATTCTTTTTATCCATAGCTTGGATTATTTGGCAGGTTGGACGTGTTGCCCATAAAAAGTATAGCATGCATGCTTTTCTTTGTCTTTAATTTTTTTGGACGAGTGTACTGGGAGGTTTGTTCCTTCCCTTTGCACTTATCATTATTGCCTTAGATTTTATGGCAATTTGCCTTTTCGTCATTTAAGGATGGCTCATGACGATATATCTCCCAGAGATTTTAAACGTCTTTAATTTAATATGGACATTAATTTCACAATACACTTAAATTAGAGAATTCAAGCAACTTTATATACAATAATTGTACATAACATAGTCCATAAACATCAGAGATCTTAGTACATAGCAGTCCAAAGACATCATCTATGCTAGTACTTAGTCCTTTTTCTGGGAATTCAAATTACTTTATATACAAGGATTTTGTTTATGACATCGTCCATAGCACATGCTAGTAGCTAGTTCTTTTTAGGGAATTCAAATGCTAGAAAACATAAGGTACCATTGAAAAACATAAGTGCCAAAAGATAACATAGATAAACTACTAGAATTCCCTTATGGATGATTCAATACATGGACAAGTATATGTGTATACATAGACGATTGAATTACACTTGAGAAATCCTACAAATAATTCTCCAAAAGTTCCAAATAATCATACCACAACACATTGCTTTTACTACGTGGAAGAGACTCCTCGAACTGGGCTCCATATACCCCATTTTCTCTGTTAACTGCCCATATCATCCATGATGATAGTGGATGCAAACAAGTAGACCCATTACTAACTCTCTATAAAAGGAACAAATTCCATTCACCCAAGGTAAGCTCTAACCATTCACTATTTTTTATCCTTGTGTCCTAGAGAGAAAACTGACTTAACTGTCGGAGGGTCCTTGACCAGGTTACATTGGTCACCTTTGACAGTTCTTTATTTCTTTTCAGGACTTACAACCATCATCATAGCCTGAAGTATAACATCCTATTGATTTTCGTTCATCATTAGTTGGCACCGTCAATGGGAATAAGAGAGCTAAAGAAAAAAGTTTCTAAGTGTTAACTTCTTTGCTCTTTCCAAGACAAAAAGGTTGCATGGTTCAGACTAGGTTAATGGTCACTAGTCCAGGACACCAGGAGAGTGGAAACTCCTCCAGTCACCCAAATTGTACCCCACCACCCCCATGACCATCCAATAACAGTTACAGTCCATGGCAGTAGCAATGACAGAACTGACACAACAAAACCAGAAGTTAACTAGAGAAGTTAATAGATAACGTCATCAAATAGTATTTGTATTAATTTAAGAAAAAAATTATCTATTTTAGCATAAGAATATACTTATTTTATTATACACGATTACTTTTCAAAAGACCATATATCAAATTATCTAATTTACTCTACATTTTATTAAAAATATTATTTATTTATCAAATTTCTCTCTCTCTCTCTCTCTCTCTCTCTCTCTCTCTCACAAATCTCTGCTTCTCTTCGACTCTCTCACTACCTCTCTCTTTGGTTGATTTCTGTGGAGCAATGTGGGTTGATTTTGGGTTGCAATCGAGTTTTGATTGTGATTTCGGTCAAGTTGTGGCAGTGGGTTTGCACGGTGATGATTTTGGGTGGATACTTGCTGGTTGGTTGTTGATTTATTTGGCTTTTTGTTGGTAAATCTACAGTGGATAAATTGGTTTTGCTATTATACTTGCAGTGGTGGGTTGTGGGGTAGTAGTGGGTTTTTGGTGGTTGCTGGTTGCATAAGAATACAAAGAGGAAGGGAAAGAAAGAGACCAAGAGGAAGGGAGAGAAACAAACAAATAAATGAATAATGTTGGGTGTGATGTGAAAAATAAGAGATGGGGTGTAGGGTGAGTTTTGAATTTGAAAGCTCGAAAATGTGTTGAAAACACAAGAGCTATTTAGACCCCCCAATTAAAGTTAATACTCAATAAATTTTACTCTAACTTAATACTAAGTGCGGAATAGAGTAAATGCGAGTGGATAAACAAACACGCTACTCTAACCCATAATCATTATAACACAGCAGTAAAATAAAAGGTAAAAGAGTAGAGAAGAAGAATGCAAACACATGATAACATGCCGATGTGTTATTAAAAAGGAAACCAAAGAACTCGATGAAAAACCTCTCCACCGCCCTCCAAGAGGTAATCGATCCACTAGACAATCAATTGGGATACATGGGTTAGGAAGAGACCCTCTAAGCCTAATCTTCTTGATGTACCTAAACCCTCCAAGCTCCTACTCCAACAAGGTTTCTCAGAACTGTGTCTTGTCTAGCTTTCCGGATCCCGTAATACGCTCGATTGCATCCGCCAAAGCCTGGCTTCTTCTAATGCTTCCCAACAACACTAAAACCTCACTTGACACTCTGAAAGGTGTGGTAAGTGTTTGGGCTATCAACCTTTCAATGGTATGGAAATGGAGAGATAGGAGTTGGGGAAAATCCACAAGTAATTGTGTAGAGGATTATGGGTATAACAATCTCTAACTCTCAAGGTTTGTGGCTAGGGTTTTCTCTCAAAAGCATTTCTTAACATCTGTAAGTAATGTGGGTATAAATAGTGTAAGAACAGAAATTATGTATATGAAATGATAGTCTGGCAAAACAAAATGTTTCGCGAGTGTTTTGCGGGAAAGCCTTACCCACGAGCTACTTACAAAACACAGCTATCTCTATCCTATCCTGACTTTTCACATTCCAATCATGTGCAGGGCACATGCATCACTTCGCGAGATGCTTAGTCGCGAGCTACCCACAAAAATAGCTTTAGTATTTATGCCTTGAGTCTTCATTCTCTCTCTCTCTCTCTCTCACACACACACACACACACACACACACACACACATACACACAACTCTTACAATGAAATCCCATAAATAATACAGGGTATAAAAGATTGAACATAATTACAATCAAATTTGGTACGGAATAAAAGCCAACAAAACACATAGTTGTAAATTACAACTTTACAATCTCCCTTTTTGGTTATTCCGTGACAAAACCCCTAAAATAGACTCTAGACATAGACTTAAGTTTGGGAATAGTGGCAAAACTCACTCACACCTACTCTAGAAGCTATGAAACACTTGCACACAAACAAAACTTTCATTAAGCTTATGACAAGTTGAATACATGGTATGTACATGAGCAAGTAAAGTGAGATCAAGTTTGAAAACACTATAAAACATGTAAGCATATCTTGATCAAACAAGAACAGTCATTAAAGAATTACTATAATGAACATTTAGCTAGTAAATGCTCATCCGGACACGTAATGCAATTAAAATCAATTACAAGGATCAACTATATGTCCACCACTCAACCAATACAAAATACTCAAAGTATTTACATCTAGGAAACAAGATCTTACTAGGATACAAGAGTGAGGTACTCAAGATATATAATCAGCATCTAAAAGTACTAAAAAAATGTTACAAAGCATTGAGATAAACACAAACAACAGAATATAAAACTGAAATTAAAAAAAAAACAGAGTATCAAAGCTTTAAAAGAAAACAGTAAAAAAACTATAAACAAAATGCAGCTAATCAAATAGCAGCTTCTATCTTCTCCTCCTCCTATCACTACACTCCCCCTATCAACGACACCATCTCCCGCTTTTTGTCATGGAATAGCTAGTCTCCATGTTCTTCTAGCTTCCTTTGAATTTGGTCCATCTGAGTCTGGAGAGATGTGAACTTTGTGTCGAAGCAAATGTGCTGGGAGTGCATGATGGTAGCTAGACCAGATATTTTGGTATTAATCTCTTGAAGTGTAGCCATGATATTATCTAGTTGTTCATCATAGGCATGAGGGGTAGAGCTTGAACTTCCTGGAGTAGCATGACTTTCTTGCTTGGTACTCTTTTTGGTGTGACTCATACTAGCATGGAGTGTGTGGATGTTAATTGGACTTGACCGAGGATATGGATGCTCATCTTTCGAGGGATGCACGCCTTTGAGGTTCAAAATCTTTGAGATAAGGTCGTAGAAAGGAAGACAGTTCCTTGAAGCAGTTCGTTCAACCATTTTTGCCAAGATGTGAAAAATATGAGAACACATATCAATCTCCTCGTCAGTGATCATATCATGCAAGAATAATGCTCGACCAAGATTTATGTACCCGGTGCTTGACAAGGGATAGAGGTTGCTAAACATAATCATCGTGAGCAGCCTCAATTTGGGAGATAGAGAGGCCATACTTATTGACTTTCCATTTGATGCAAGCTTCAAAATTTTTCCCAAAGCTTCCTTAAGAACCTCCTCATTTGGATTCAACTCATCATATACTGGTGGTGTAGGGAGTATTGACCGGTTAATGTGTAGTATCTCCGCCAGATAGACCAGTGTTACTAAGAAATTCTTTCCTCTAACCCAACACTTTAGCTCCTCTCCGTCAACAATGGCATTGGCATAAAAATCTTTCACCAAGTTTTCATATGCGTCATCAAGATTAGAGAGGAGAATGTTCCAATCCTTGATGGCAAACCATTTCGAAATCATGGTGTCAAGGAGAGATAGATGATCAACAGCCCTTTCAACTAACAATGGAGCTTCCATAAAGTAGTTCTCAAAGTTCTGAGATGCAACATGGGATTTGAAATAGTTCGGATCAAAAATTCCTATCGATGATCGAGTCCTCTTTGGCTTTGGTGTGAGGTTATCAACATCAATCATAGGCTCCTTTCCTATGTTGCTGCTCCCTTTCACTACTAAAGTCTTAAATGGAGACATTTGCACATGTACACAGACAATAGAGAAAGGAAACATGTGCAACCAACACAAAATAGACCACAAAACTTGATTAGATTCAAGTTAGTCCAAAACCAAAGTAATAATACTTAAACATAACATAACAGACTAAAACATCATGCTAACACTTACCACACTTTAAATAGAAGCTTAATGGGCCTTTTAAATGGGCTCCTATTCCTATAAGGTTTACATAAACCTTAAAACAAATAGCTAGTAGGATTAAAATGTTGAATGCTATATTCTGAAATCCCGCAGCTCGATAGATTGAGAGGTATCGAGACAGGTATCGAGCTTCATTAAATCTTGATAGATTGATAGGTATTGAAGAGGAGTCTAAATCTTCTGTCTCATTTTTCTTGCTCCACTTTATACTCCACCGATAAATACTTGCCACGTGTTCACCTAATTAATTAAATATTACTTTTAATTAATAACTGTAGTATTAATAAGTCAATAATGATAGTATTTAATTAATTTGATGAACACGTGGCAAATATTTATTGGTGGAATATAGAGTGGAGCAGGAAAAGTGGGATAGAAGATTTGAACTCCTTGAAAAGGTATCGGGTCCTACAGATTCAGCTTTTCTTAAGCAGTTCTTAAGTAATTTTTATGTCTTCAATGAAACCACTTGTTTTGTCTTATAAACACACTTCTTGATATCCTAAACACATCTTAGATCTATCTAATTACAAGTAAAGTGCATTTTGTCAAAAGATATGTCAATACATAAAAAATATGACCCTAACAATCTCCCCCTTTGGCAATCCCTAACAAAACTGCAAAAATAATTATGAGAGAACATTAACTTAAGAATCTCCCCAATTAATTTACACTGAAAATACAAAAGCCTAGTCTAAAAGATTTGAACCTTGGAAGTTGCTACAAGAAGAAAGCTCAGAATCTTGACTTTCCTAAAAGGTGCTAAACAAGATGCATGAAGGTATCACGTGGAAAACATTGAAAAGTTAAATAAATAAGCTCAAGAAAACTTTTATTCACAATGCTAGCAGAATAAACAAGAAGAATATCTCAATGGTAGCGTGTGAACCAAAGCACAAAGATACACATCTCAAAACATATCAATATCAAAGTGTATCAAACTAACTCTCCCCCTAAGTTAGTTACACCAAAAAAAAAAAAAAAAAAAATTTCTTCCTTTAACATGAAGTTTTCTCCCTAAATCTATTATTCTCCTGAGGAATAACATTCAAATCTCAAATTTCTCCTCTTTTTGACACAATTGTCAAAGGGCATAGAAAGCCAAAAAACTTGACCATAGACAAACAAAAAACTGACACAAAAAACATGAAAACAAGATGCTATGGACACAAAAGGGACAACAAAAATGCAAAATATGAATCACATATGAAAAGCATGCAAGAGGAGCTCGATCTATTGAAAGGTATCGAGGGTCATATTGAGAAGACTTCGATAGATCGACACAGGTATCGAGCAAATAGGAATATGAGAAAATAAGCTTGATGTATCAAGGTGATGTTAAGATGCATAAAACATGAACTTTTCAAAGAGGAAAAAACATGGAGTGTATGCAAACATGAAATAATCAAAATCATGAACCAAGCCAGATTAAAAAGAGTTAAACATGTGAATGAAAAACTCAAAGTTTCAAAATAATTTAAAAGCAAAACACAAATTTTTGTCCCAAAAAAAAAAAAAAACTCATACTAGTACAAGAGTAACTTTAAATGGCCAAATCATATTGTATCAAGAGTAGCAAAGAATTGCATGTTGTATGCGAAGCTTTTGCAAGTAAGCATAAGTGTCTTGACATGCAAAAATAATGATACAAGAGAATCATAAAAACTCACACATAATCATAACCATTTGATGAGGACTATTACTTTTGAGGTACTTCTTATAATTTCCACATCTCTTAGAAACACGCTTGCAATCATATTTAAAAGTATTTTGATTCTTTTTGTTTTTTCTTTTTCTTTTAGACACAATGAAGCATATCATGTATGAGTATATAAGAGAGAGAAAAGAAATACCTTTTTTTTTTTTTTTTTAACAAACACTATTTTCTTATCATGCAAATGTTACACCTTACCAAGTATGGCTTTTATGAATTACACACAGATGTTAATGATTGTCTAGTTTTAGTGGTGAGATGAAAATTTATTTTTTAAATTCTCATTCAATTTATTGGCTTCGTTCGATTTTGCAATCGATTCATCTTTTTCAAGCTTGATCTTCTAAAATTTAGTTTTTAATTTTGTAGAACTTTTAAGAGATTTCATACAAAATTTATAAAGCTTATAATAAGCATCTTGAATATCATAATCATCATCATTCAACACAAGATCATGCAACTCAAAACAATCAACAATTTTCATGACAACAGGGGTCAATGGATCACACATCAAAGATTAAAAATCTAATCAAAGTGTGCCCGCTTTGATACCACTTGTTCTATTATATATACATTGATGCAGGTGCTCAATTATATTATTATACAAGTACTACTCCTAGGCTTGTTCGTTGATCTACCGGTATCAACTGAAACCTGTCTGACTACACTGATCCGCCCCCCCAAAGTTCCATTGAAGGTTTTCGGCACGGTGATCGGTGGCATCTCTTTAGTATCGACGTCGGACCGGTGTGGCCATTGATGCTGAGAGATGCACACCACCGAGAATCGAACCGCACTAAGTATGTTTAATATATATATATATATAATTTTGTTTGCTTGTTTTTTTTTTNCCATAGACAAACAAAAAACTGACACAAAGGGAACAAGGAGAACAAGGAACCATAGACCAATATGAAAAACATGAAAACAAGATGCTATGGACACAAAAGGGACAACAAAAATGCAAAATATGAATCACATATGAAAAGCATGCAAGAGGAGCTCGATCTATTGAAAGGTATCGAGGGTCATATTGAGAAGACTTCGATAGATCGACACAGGTATCGAGCAAATAGGAATATGAGAAAATAAGCTTGATGTATCAAGGTGATGTTAAGATGCATAAAACATGAACTTTTCAAAGAGGAAAAAACATGGAGTGTATGCAAACATGAAATAATCAAAATCATGAACCAAGCCAGATTAAAAAGAGTTAAACATGTGAATGAAAAACTCAAAGTTTCAAAATAATTTAAAAGCAAAACACAAATTTTTGTCCCAAAAAAAAAAAAAAACTCATACTAGTACAAGAGTAACTTTAAATGGCCAAATCATATTGTATCAAGAGTAGCAAAGAATTGCATGTTGTATGCGAAGCTTTTGCAAGTAAGCATAAGTGTCTTGACATGCAAAAATAATGATACAAGAGAATCATAAAAACTCACACATAATCATAACCATTTGATGAGGACTATTACTTTTGAGGTACTTCTTATAATTTCCACATCTCTTAGAAACACGCTTGCAATCATATTTAAAAGTATTTTGATTCTTTTTGTTTTTTCTTTTTCTTTTAGACACAATGAAGCATATCATGTATGAGTATATAAGAGAGAGAAAAGAAATACCTTTTTTTTTTTTTTTTTAACAAACACTATTTTTCTTATCATGCAAATGTTACACCTTACCAAGTATGGCTTTTATGAATTACACACAGATGTTAATGATTGTCTAGTTTTAGTGGTGAGATGAAAATTTATTTTTTAAATTCTCATTCAATTTATTGGCTTCGTTCGATTTTGCAATCGATTCATCTTTTTCAAGCTTGATCTTCTAAAATTTAGTTTTTAATTTTGTAGAACTTTTAAGAGATTTCATACAAAATTTATAAAGCTTATAATAAGCATCTTGAATATCATAATCATCATCATTCAACACAAGATCATGCAACTCAAAACAATCAACAATTTTCATGACAACAGGGGTCAATGGATCACACATCAAAGATTAAAAATCTAATCAAAGTGTGCCCGCTTTGATACCACTTGTTCTATTATATATACATTGATGCAGGTGCTCAATTATATTATTATACAAGTACTACTCCTAGGCTTGTTCGTTGATCTACCGGTATCAACTGAAACCTGTCTGACTACACTGATCCGCCCCCCCAAAGTTCCATTGAAGGTTTTCGGCACGGTGATCGGTGGCATCTCTTTAGTATCGACGTCGGACCGGTGTGGCCATTGATGCTGAGAGATGCACACCACCGAGAAATTAATATATGGCATGCCGAGCACGCTGTGCTCAAACTCTCAGATTTTTTTTTTTTTTTTGATGAGGGCTCTTAGTTTCTTTCTCACCTGTGTGCGAAGTCTAAAAAAAAAATAATGTTAGTGCGCCTATCAATAAATTAAAAATGTTAGCGTGTGTTAGTCCTAAAGTCTGAATAGTCTCACTCGGTCTTGTCTAAGTTGTCTTGCATTTTAACAAAAAATAAAAAAAGTAAAAAAAGAAAAAAGAAAAAAAGAAAAGAAAAAGAAAAACGATGTTGTATTTGGTTAGTGTTTTAAGTCACTGTGTAAGACTTTTTTTTTCTTGTTTACTCTTAGCCACACACATACTCAGTTGTCTAACACTCTAACTTGTCTCTCTCTCTTTTTTAGAATTTTGCTCTCAATCTCTCAGACTCAACTCACTCCATCACTTAGCTCGGTCAGACAGTCTCATAGTCACCTTCATTTTCTTCCAAACCCTAATCCCGCCGAACAAAGTCTAGTGTTTCCCTGTCAATCTCACAATGTCATTCTCCCACCTAACCATTTTTCTCCTCTTTTGCTCTCAGTCCATAATTTTTCTTCCAAAACCTAATCCCGCCGAACAAATAGTGAAGTTTCCCTCTCAATCTCAGATTCTCAGGCTCCCAAGTCCCACCTAACCATTTTTCTCTAATCTTTTGCCCTCAGCCACATAATTTTTTTTTCATACCCTAATCTTGTCGAGAAAACAGTAGTTTTTCCCTCTCAAATTCTCAATCTTAGGCTCCCAGTCCCACCTATGACCTAACCTTCTACTCTTTAAGAACATAAGGCTATCAGTCTCACACTCTCAAGACTCGTCTCTAATTCTCAGTCTCTCTCTCTCTCACAGCGAAAGACTTTCCTCTCAAGATCTCATGGAATTCCTAATCCCTAAGTTAGTCAATCTCCTTCCCATCTCCGTTATCCATGGTGGCTTTGCCACTATGTAGTTCTGTCTTTGGTAACCCTAACCCCTAATTTTTTTGGTTTTATTTTGAGTTCACTGAATGTTTCTTGTTGATTCTAATTTTTGTTTTTTTTTTTTTTTGGTTATTTTCTTATAATTTCAAAGGTAATTTAAGATATTCAGCTTCAGCCTAGTAAAGGACTAAATCTCAAAGGCTTAAAGAGTTGCTGGGTATTTTCTCATACTATTTATAATTTTTTTTTTTTGAATTCACTAATGTTTGATTTTTCTATACTAGAATTCTCTTGTTATGGTTGAGACTTGATACTTTATAATTGTATGTTTGATTTGGAATGTTGTGACAGGTTTATATTTATTAATGTGTTAATGTGTTTAATAACCACATGTTTAATTTGACAGGTTGAGATTTAAGTCATATTATAGTTGAGACTTAATACTCTATAATTGTGTATTTGATTTGGAATGTTGCGAGTCTTGTGACAGGTTGAGATTTTGGATTCTTGTGGTTGAAACTTGATAAAAAAAAGACTCAGTTAAAAAGAAGTCAAAATGGACTCAAAATGCTATTTTTTAAAGGCCTAAAAGCCCAAAATTTAGAATAGTAATTTTCAAAAGTCTAGCCCATATAACTGAACGAACTGCATCGAGCCGCTAAGATTAACCGCACCTTGTGTAGGTCAGTTCTTACCTTTCAAAAGTGAGGTGCGGTCAAGCATAGGGTAAAACCGCATCCTATAGGCCTGGTGCAACTTTTTTAGTATATATGTTCAGAATTCAGCTCAGAAAATTAGTCGCTAGGTCTGGAAGAAGCCTTGTCATGTATAAGAAGGCTGATCCTGCAGGCTATCTGTAAGTCTATTGGGTCTTTTCTTTTTCTTTTATGAGAAGTCTATTATGTCTTAAATCACAATCACGACTAAATACAACCTCGTGGTACCACAATCATGAATAAAATACAACCCCGTGGTACCTTTGCTCAAACGTGAAGACATGCATGTACTGATGGAGCATCTGGGTCAGACTCGGAAAGGACGGGCTGTGGAGGTCTCATCAGAGATGTGCAAGGGCAGTGAATCACGGGTTTTTCAAGGAGGATTGGTGCATCGAACAGCTCCATTGCTGAATTGTGGGGGCTTCGGGATGGTCTTGAACTATGTTGCTGCAGAAGTTTTGACTCAATAGAAGTAGAGATAGATGCTAAAGCTATTTTAGATGTTTTTCTTAATCCTGATTATGCGAATAATATTGTCTCCCATTTTGGATGATTGCAGATCGTTGGTCACTCGGTTTTGCCGGATTCGTTTTAAGCATGGCTATCAAGAGGCGAATCGGTGTGCTGACAAGCTTGCTAGGATAGGATCAAGTCAATCTGTACATTTTATTGTTTATCATAGTCTACCTGTGGACATTTTATCCTCCCTTCATTGCTGAATTGTGGGGGCTTCGGGATGGTCTTGAACTATGTTGCTGCAGAAGTTTTGACTCAATAGAAGTAGAGATAGATGCTAAAGCTATTTTAGATGTTTTTCTTAATCCTGATTATGCGAATAATATTGTCTCCCATTTTGGATGATTGCAGATCGTTGGTCACTCGGTTTTGCCGGATTCGTTTTAAGCATGGCTATCAAGAGGCGAATCGGTGTGCTGACAAGCTTGCTAGGATAGGATCAAGTCAATCTGTACATTTTATTGTTTATCATAGTCTACCTGTGGACATTTTATCCTCCCTTGAGGAAGATGCTAGTGGGATGTATTTGTCCAGGCTTTGCCCTGTGAACTCAGTTTCCTAGTTTTATGTTACCTCCCTTGTTTACCAAAAAAAAAAAAAAGAAGACATGCATGTACGTACGGCACATATATAGGCACTAACATCTGGTACATACAGTTTCTTAGGAGGAATATATTATCTGTAAAAGTAGTCAAAATTTGGATTATAATGTATCCATGTGATGTGGCCTTCGTACGTAGTAAAATTAATTTATATTCGGAAGGTCACAAGTACGTGTTGTCCTATTTAATATAAACTTAGTGATATTTCGCCAACAATTTTGTTTCATCAAAAAAAAAAAAAAAACATTTTTGTTTTTAATGATGGCCTCATAAAATGATATTTGTTGGGTGTTTAGTAAGGGTGTTTAAATAATAATTTTCAGTGTTTAAACACTGAAACACGTATTTTCACAATACTTAAACAACAATACTAAAAATCTCTAACCAAACAGGTCAAAATTTGGAATTTGACCCACTATAAATGCAGCATTTGTAAGAGTTAGAAATTCTTTTGTTGCTTTTTGGAATAAGATAGTAATGAAATGAAAGGGCACTGAGTACTATTGCTTGTTAGTACACAACAACTATTTAATGTGTTAAATGTAAACATTTTGCCATCTAAGTTCAATTCCCTTTCCTACGTTAATTGTTTCTATTATCAAATAATGATGATAATAATAATAATAATAATTAGAGTAAATTCCATTTATATAACTTGAGGTTCAGGTTAATGCCAACTAAATTCAAAACATTTTAAAATTGACCAATTTGGTCTCTAAACACCATTTAACCCATTATTAATTACTCTCTCTCTCTCTCTCTCTCTCTCTCTCTCTCTCTCTCTCTCTCTCCTTAGATTAGCCACATCCATTGCCACTGCCAACTAACAACCAGTGTTGGCTCCAAGATTATTATTATTATTATTTTTTTTTTCTGGTGGATCAACAAAAAGATAAATCTTAAATAGGAAATGAATCTTGTTGTCTACGATGTTTCTTTATTAAAAATTTGTCCATAATACTAGCAAGAAAATAAAATATAAACTATTAGTTCATTTGATATATAGTTTTATAATACAATGAACATACTAATTATTATTGTTAAGACGAAATCTTGGAAATCATCAATTGTTTCTAAATACAATAAACATATTAATTATTTTTGCTAAGTGAACTTTAATTATTATTGCTTAGAATTCTTTTATCTATTATTTTGTTTTAATTTAACAATTCAACTCAACTTTGACAACTATTGTACTTTGTAATTGTATTAAGCGTGTTTGGGTCTTGATTATAAGCCAACTTATTGCTTCATATTTTTTCCTATTATTTGCGGGTCTCATGTGAGATCCTACTTATTTTATATTTTTAGTAAAAAATTATATAAATTGTTCCTAAATAGATATTAAGGCTGCGTTTGTTTCAGTGTAAAATATTTTCCAGATGTAAAATAATTTCAGGTGAAAATATTTTCGGGAAAGGAAAATATTTTCTAGTGTTTGGTTGCATTTGAAAAATTATATTAGAAAATAATTTTCAGTGTTTGGTAACATTCTAAAAAGCAATGCTATTTTCCGGCAAATTTTTCACATTTTCTCAGTCATTTTCTCATCTTCTAAACAAATGTTATATCACAAAATTGCAATATGTAAACTTTTAAAGAAACAAAAATCAAAACAAAACTATTCTCAATATAGAAAACCATTCAGTCAAACTAAGAGAGGGAGGAGGAAGAGAGAGTGATCACAAATCGAGAAAGAGAGAGGGGTGTGATCTCGGCGAGACGATCTCCCTAGTGCGATCTCACGGCGTGATCTCGCGTCTAGATCTCGCCAACGTGAGCTTGACAGCACGTTTGGGCTTGGGGTGATGGTCTGAGCTCGACAGCGTGAGCTCAATCTCACTCTCTCTAGTCTCTCTTCATGCTCTCTCTCTCTCTCTCTCTCTCTTCGATGGAGTGTGGGTTGTCAGACTGGAGCTTGATCTGTGGAGGCTCACCATCTCTCTCTCTCTTTGCGTGTTTGAGTTCGGAAATAGTTTGAAGTGAAAATAGAAACGTAATTCATTTTCTAGGTCAAAGCCTTGTTTTTTACAATAAAATGAAATGCTTTTCCAAAAAAAAATCTATTTTCCATGTGCAACCAAACACACGGTAAGGTGTAAAATAATTTCCTAAAATGGTTTGAAGCCAAAACAAATGTACCCTAAGAAAATTCTTGTTGTGTTAACATTTGTTTTTGTCTTCACTCAATCAATCTTGGCTTATCCCACACCCCTAGTCCCCAGTCAACAAATAACAAATTAAATTGTAGACACTTGATTTGCATCTATGATTTAATCAAGGAAGATGACTAGAATGACCGTTCATGTACCTAAAATTCATGATTGCATTACATGCATTAATTTGTTCATTGCATATCATAAAAATGATCTTGAGATTCTAAAGTTGACGACGATATGCCCGGTTTCCAAATCGGATCGTCGGATTGAAAGATATCGTATAATCAGGTTTGCACGGTCAGCATGCATTATGTCTAGGTAGAATCAACCACGCATGATTAATTTAAATTAATTTTGATTAGTTAAAAAATTAAAATTAATTAAATAATTTTGTGATTGGTTGTTAGTTAGTGTAAAAAATAGGCTTGTTTGCATGGGAATAAAGGGGATAAATAGATAATTACAAAATTAAGCATAACCAAGATTTTTTTAGAGTATTTATCTACAAGATAATTGTTGCTGAAAAGACTTGAATTATCTAGAAAAGAGTTTAATTTTTAGAATATGGATTAAAAAAGCGTCTAAGTGCAAGTCCCGGTTTAAAAAAAAAAAAAAAAATCTCAAAAAAGGAGTCCAAAACAGACTAAAACTCGAAAGTGGGCCTGGCACATTCGGCACTTTTGGAGTGCCGAATAGCACAAAATCGGGCCCCAGTCTGAGGGCATTTGGATTAAGTTGAAACACATCCTTTTCAATTTTTTAGAGATAAGGATGCGTCCTAGTTCGTATTCTGATCATCTAGCTATTTTTTCGAGCCTCCTAACCTCTATAAATAGAGGCTGGATCTCAAAATTCAGGACACTTTTTTAGGCTCTGAGATTTCCCCTCTTTCTGATTCTTTTCTTTTCCCTCTTATGTTAAAGACGTTTTGGAGGCTTTTGCCTTAGGAATTTCTTTATTGTAAGAAAAATATTTTCGGCTTCAAAGAAAATTGAATAAATTTCTTTGAATCCTAAAATATCCATTCACAATGAAGAGCACGCATGCAAGAGGTATTGAATTTCTTTTCTTTTTTTAATCTTCTTTATTAATTTTGATTGGTGATGCATGAATAGATTTAGGATGTTCTTTTAATTTTTGATGTGGATGCCATGTATTGTTAAATTTTTCCTTGAAAGCATGTTCTTAATTCTTTTATCGTTATGGTTTTTCTTTTGAATTTCAAAAATCTACTCATTAACAAATCTTTTTCAGAATAAAAAAAAAAAAGATTTGTATCTTCCTTAAATGTAGATTTGAATTTTTGCTAACATTAAAACAAATTTGTGTCTTCCTTAGATGCATATCTGAATTTTTTCAAATACAAAAACAGATTTGTATCTTCCTTAGATGCAGATCTGAATTTTTTCTAACATAAAAATTGATTTGCATCTTCCTTAGATGCAAATATGAATTTTTACAAAAAAAAAAAAAAAAAAAAAAAAAAAAAAAAAAAAAAAAAAAAAAAAAAAAAAAAAAAAAAACTGATTTGCATCTTCATTAGATGCAAATCTGATTTTTTCAAAACAAAAAAACTTATTTGCATCTTCATTAGATGTAAATCTAAAATTTTCAAAATAAAAGTTGATTTGTATCTTCATTAGATATAAACTGAATTTTTTAAACATAAAAACTGATTTGTATCTTCCTTAGATGTAGATTTGATTTTTTTAACACAAAAACTGATCTATATCTTCTTTAAGATATAGGTCTGAATTTTTAAACACAGCAGATTTTGAAATAAAAAAGAAAGTCATGAGTAGCAATGTCATGTTTGTTTTGTTTGATACAAGTAGTGTAGGTTTATTTCATGAATGTAGTTCTCTTCTTAAAAGAGGAAAAAAGATTTTTATTTTTATTTCACATAACAAAATAGATCTGATTTATTAAAAGCTTTCTACAAATCTAGATTTTTTTTTATATTACAAAATAGAGCTGGTTCTTTTTTCCATATAAACCAAAAAACAGTTTTTATTTTGTTCCAAAACAGATTTGATATTTTTTAAGCAAAAGACCCTTTTTCAACAAAACGGATCTAATTTTTTTATGAACCAAATCAATTTCTTTTTTAATTTTTTTTTTTTACAACAAAGATCCGAATTTTTAACAAAGAAGAGGACACATTCATAAAATAGACGTATGTGACTTAGTTTAGTTAAGTGTTTCATGTATGCAAAATATCATTCATATCATGCATAAAGGGTTACATTGGTTATGGGAGTCTAGAAGATCAAACTCTGACTGGGCGGAATGGGTGCCTAACACCTTCCCATTCCATAACCTAGCCTCCAAATTTAGTGTCTTTCGATAGGTAGACCTAGGCTTTCTCTTTGTGTTTTTTTTTTTTTTTTGGGTAGATTGTAACTAGGACAAAAGGCCATGTATCTTTGGTAGTTTGTAACTAGGACCCTAAGCCATGTAATACTCAATTTATTAAGTTTGTATTTTTATTCAATCAATGAGAATGGAACAATTCAGTCATGTAAATTTGTACTTAATTTTTTCTTATTTTTTTGTATAAAAAATAAGTGACAACTCCACACCACTTACCCAAAAAGAGAGGTTCCTTTTAAAGAACCAAAATCTCATTTTTGAGAGCTCTCTCTCAAGAAGTTGCAGTCTCTCACAGTGACAACTCCATTGGGGATGTCAAGGGCTAAGCTTCTTATTAGACTTAAGTGACCAAATGTGTACCCTTGTTTTTGCATGGTCTTGCATAATATTGTTGTTTGTTTGTTTATTTATGTTTGTTGAGATATTGTATGATATTTTGTTGTATGTATTGTTTGTTAAGAGCTTTCCCTAACTGTCATAGTGTGTGCCATCAAAACAACAAATATGTATGCACCCCTTTCAACAACAATGTGGTGGTATAACCATGGATCACCAGTCTTCATTAGATTCAAGTACCTAGTGGCAAACTCACCAATTGATAACCTAAAGTCACTAGATCATTTCCTGCTGACTAAAAGGACAGACCATGCCATTTGGACCAATGCAATGTTCATTACATTACAAGTTGGGAGGTGTAATGTCCTAGCTATGGGAAACAATGAAACAACAAACCCACCCTACAATGTAATGACTTAGAACCTACCCTTAAGTTGGTCCATGTTAAAATTGTATTGCATGTTGTGTGTGTTTATTTTGCTTGGTTGGTTGATGCAGATGGTGACCTAGCTTTAATGACCCAAGAAAGCCTGTTCGAGAGAGAGAGAGAGAGAGAGAGAGAGAGAGAGAGAGAGAGAGAGAGAGAGGGAAGAATTTGGTCAAGATCCAAAGGAAGGTTGCAAAGAGAACCCAAGGCTGACACTCAAACTAGCAATTCTAGTTCTAAGCCCATCATGGTACTGAAGCTCATGAGCATAAAAAACACTCCGTTGCTACAACATCACAATCCTATGTTCAACCTAATAGTTCTAGTTCCAAGCCCATCACGGTATTGAAGCTTGTGAGCATAAAAGACACTTTGTTGCTGCAACATCACAATGCTGTATTCGACCTAACAGTTCTAGTTCCAAGCCCATCACGGTATTGAAGCCTGTGAGCATAGAAGACACTCTGCTGCTGCAACATCACAATCCCATGTTCGACCTAGTAGTTCCAGTTCCAAGCCCATCAAGATACTAAAGCCCGTGAGCATAGAAGACACTCCATTGCTGCAACATCACAATCCCGTGTTCAACCTATAAGACAACACAAACTCAAAGTCCACCGAGATTTCAACCCTTTGGATCACAAGTTCATCAAAAGTCAAGCCCATCAAACTCAAGGAAGGTTCAACCTTAATGAGTCAAGAAAGAATTGAAGATGTTCTTAACTCCATCCTGAAAGGTCAAGAGAAGATAAATGAAGAGCTAGCCAAAATCTCCCGGATAGCCAACTCCGCATTACAAGTTAGCTTAGCCAATCAAGCTATGCTCTCTAACTTATACAAGGATAATTCACTAGAACCCGAAGAGATCCCACACTTCCAATTTCTAAAGAAAAGATCTAGGGATTTCAATGAGTTGTTTTTCCAACTATCCTCTCCAATCAACAAGAATGTTAGGGACATATTTGATGTAATTGGCTAATCCTTTAACAAAACACACTTTACTTGTAATTGGGTAAATCTAGGATGAATTTAGTACTTCAAGAAACAAGTGTTCAAGTCTAGTATTGAAGCCATGCCAGTTTGACTAAAAGGCAAGTGAAGAAATGTTGTTCATTAAAACTCGATAGATGTCTCGACAGAGTCATTTCTATCGAGGATTAATGTTGAAAGTTCGACAAAAGCTCAATAGAAGCTGTATCTGCCGAGAATTAGAAAATTAGAATTTCTAGATCTGATTTCACGCATATCCATGAGTATTTGTGTAGGGTTACTTTTCTCACAACCCTAGACATATATAAGGATTATTTTAAGAGCCATCACAAGTGATGCAAAGTGATAATACATGCATATTGTGACCGAAGACAATTTGCTCTAGTTCATCATATTCTCTCTAGAAGCTATAGCATCTTTGCGCCAAGGGTTTTGTGACCAATGAGCTTCTTGATCTTCATTGTTGGATGAACTGAAGAACTTTACAGTCAACATTTTCCTCAAGTTGGTGTGTAAGTCACGTACTGGGATCCATGCATCATTGGTTAGTCACGTAATAGGATTCGTGCATTGAAAGGAGAGATTGCTGCTACATCACTAGTCCAATTTGGTATCGGGGTAAGGGTTCAATAGTAGGTTGGTATTAGGTACTGGGATTCCTTTTACTTGTAATAACTTGTTTTGATAATAGTGGATTCTTGAGAGTGGTGACCTTAGATTCATCCTGTAGGGTTTTGCCTTAGTGGCTTACCCCATTCATAAACAAATCACCTGTGTCAAATTTATTTTTCACTGCATTTAACTTAGTTAGTGATTTATTTGTGCTACCACGCTTATTGCATGTAATTGAATCTAATTAATTCACTTGGATAATTAATTGATTAATTTAACAAAGGGGTCAATACATTTTTGGCCTATCAAGTGGTATTAAAGTGGACACACTCTGATTAGATTTAATCTTTGTTGTGTGATCCATTGACCTCTGTTTGTCATGGATAAAGGACAATCTCTTATTATACATTCTTTATTTGATGGAACTAACTATGCGTACTGAAAAGTACGCATGAGAGTTTTTCTTGCAATCTTTAGATGATAAGGTGTGGTAAGTTGTGAAGATTGGCTGGACTAAGCCAAAGGAAGTGCTAGCTGATTAGGATGAGGTCAAGATCAAAGCAGTGAACTTCAATGGTAGAGCATTGAATGCCCTATTCAGTGCGTTCACCAATGAGGAGTTTAAGAAGATATTCTCGACAAAAACTACAAAGGAAACATGGATTATCCTCTAGACAACCTATGAAAGGACTAAGGTTGTCAAGGATTCAAAACTCTAAAGGCTCACTACTAGCTTTGAAGAGATAAATATGGAAGAGGATGAGTCATTTGATGAATTCTATGCCAAGCTAAAGAACACAGTCAACTCAGCCTTTAATCTTGGGGAAATCATTCCCGAACCCGAGGTTGTAAGAAAGGTGCTAAGGTCTCTGCCTGAGAGATTTCATGCCAAGATCACTAACATTGAAGAATCAAAGGATATTAACTCTATTCCTTTGATGGAGCTGGTTGGCAGCTTGTAAACCTATGAATTGGGTTTGACTAAAATCGGGAAAGGAAGCAAAAGCAAGAACATGGCACTGAAGGCCAAAAGTAATGGCACTGAAGGCCAAAAGTAATGAGACTAATGAGTCTTTTGATGATGAAGATTCCAAGATGAATATTCCAAGATGAAATCTTACATCGCAAGGCAGTTCAAGAAGTTCATGAAGAATGCCAATGAGAAAGGATTTGATAAGGACCGTAAGCAATCTAGCTCTTCTCATTTCAAGAGCCAAGATAGAGGAAAGAAGGATGCTAAGGATGGCGATCAGTACACTATTCCCTCCAGACAAAAATGCTTCGGATGTCAAGGTTTTGGACACATGAAACAAGAATGTCCAACATATCTCAAGTTAGTTGGGAAAAGCAAGGCTTTTGCTACTACCTTGAGTGACACCGAGCCTGAGATCGAGTCAAATGATAGTGATGACAAGGGAATTTTAAATGTCTTCACTACTACAATTGATCCTACTGAAGGGGTTACAAAAACAGTAGATGATGAAGAAGACTTGGTGGATTCTAAGTTTGAGAAAATGGATGATCAAGATAACATCCATATAGCCTATGCAAAATTGGACAAGGTTTCTGAGAAGTATGAGAAACTATATAGGCTGGCCACCAAGAAGCTGAGTGATGTGAAGCTAAATCGAGAGGAGCTCTCTACAAAGGTTGATGAAGCAAATCAAACCATTGAAGCTTGACAGTTCGAGAACAACTTCCTTGCCAAAAAGACAAAGAAGCTCGAATCAGAACTATTCCAGATTAGAGCTCAATTGGAGAGGATTTCTAGTGCAAATCTCGATGAGATGCTATGCTTAGAAAGCTGCTTATGATAAAACTGGTTTGGATATGATTTCTCTTCTCCTAATATTGTCTTATCTATTACAACTGTGTTTGTCTCACCTGCTAATAATGTTAATTTTAAGAATAATAAAGCTCAAACTAAAATAGCTAGTGAGAACTTAAATAAAGGAAAATCTATTTTAAGAGCACCCCCTAAGGTTGAAAAGAAAGAGACTAGAAATCCTAGGACTAAGAAAGTTAACAATAAAAAGTCTCAACCGAAGAAGTCACATTTTTTTCATCATTGTGGAGCTTCAGGGCATACTTATCCAAAATTGCTACAAGTGGTTAGTCACTCAACAAAGCAATAGTATGCGCTCGTTTGGAAACCAGAATCAATTTCCATCATCTTTTGCCCCTCTTGGAGATCTTCTCAAGGCCCTTATGTTCCTTTCGAACTTGAACGGTTTCAATTTTTCCTCCTCACCACCGGATCAAAGGTTTGCTAAAAAGAAAGGTTCTTCCAAGGTGTAGAAGGAAAAAGGCTCAAAGTAATTTAGTCACTTTTTCTCTCTCTCCCCTTATGATTATGCATTACATGTTTGTTTTGCTTTCTTGTTTTTTGAGTCAATCTAGTTTTATACTTTGTTTTGTTTAACATGTTTTTGTTTGTTTGTTTTAAGTTTTGCTTTATCTTGTTTTTCATTAAAAAAAAAAATTGAAAAATCAGAAAAATATAAAAAACAGTGTGTGTTTGTGTATATTGGTACTTGTGTACCTTGGATGGCTATTGAAACAAAGTTTTCCAAACTTTGTATCTCTTGTAACTTAGATGAGCATCTCAATACACAATTAAGCAAGTGAGATTTGTGGTTTGTGTTTGTAATAAGTATGATTAAGTAATCTCTTATACTTAACACTCATATCATTCTTTTTGACAGGAAGGACTAGAAAATTCTAAGAGAAATGCATAAATAACCATCTCACCACTAAAGCCCGCCAATCATGAATAACATCTGTATACTTCAGCATAGCAAAATTGTGATGTTAAGCTTACATAATTAAGTATTTCTTCTCTCTCTCTCTTATATGCCAATGCATGATATGCTCAAGAAAAAAAATATGCAAAGAAAATCAAAAGCAAAAAAAGAAAGAAAAAAAAAAGCTTTTAAATATGGTTGCAAGCGTGTTTCTAGGAGATGTGTAAGTTATAGGATGTATCTCGAAGGTGATAGTCCCCATTAAGCAATTATGATTGTGTGTGAGTGAAATTGATTTTCTCATATCTCAAATCTTCATAATATGAGACACTTATGCACTCTTGCTATGTTTTCACACACAACATGAAAATTCTTTACTACTTTTGATACATGTGTAGGTACAATGTGATTTGGCCATCACAAGGAATATATGTGTTAATATATACTCACTAAACTGTCAGAACTTGTTTTTGAAATATAAAATTGGTTAGACTTGTTTAGTGTGTGTGTGTGTGTGTTTTGGATCTTGAATGCTTTGCATATATGTTGAGAGATGTTTTGAGAGCTTAATATGTTGATTGGATTTATGTTTGAGTAGCTTGCTTGTTGCATTCATCTCTTTGTGTTTTTCCTTCTTGAAAAACTCCTTTTCTTCAAGCTTGACAACTTCTCAATAGATTCTCTTCAATCAAGCCCCTCCTTCTCTTTGTCTTGACAGATCTTATCGCAATCTTGGTCCATCGAGGTTTCAGGGTTTCTTCTCGATAGATGCTCGATAGCTTTTTTGATCCATCGAGCAACTTTCTGTTTGGCCGATACATTCTCAACAGCTTCTCGATCCATCGAGATATTTTTGTCATCGATAGATTCTCGACAGCACCTCAATAGATTCATTTTTGTTGAGATTTAGTGCTCAATAGATATCTCGATCCCTCGAGTTGCAATTTCTATTTAAGGTTAGAGTGCGAATCAGATTTCATTTCTTCTTCTTTCTCTCTACAAAAAACCTTTTTTCTCTCACCTTAAACACTTGTCTCTCACTCAAAACCTTCTACCCTTGTGCTTTTCGGCCTATATCAAGATCAAAACACTTGGTAAGTGTTCTAATCTTCTCTCTTTTCATGCATTTTAGATCTAGGTTTTGAGGTTTTTCCAAATTTTTGGGGTTTTTGAGTTTTTCCTGAAATTTTTTGGGTTGGGCTTTGTGAATTTTTTGTTATATGTTCATGCATTGCACTCTCATTGCATTTTAACAATGTTTCATGCATTTAGATGTATGTTTGATTATTGGAATGTGTGTTGGTAGGTTTGGATTAAGCCTTCAAGGTTTCGGTTCTTTTTCTTCATCTAATCCTCTTCCCCTTCTTCACGTTCGGTTCCGTGATAAGAAGGCTCATTAGGACTTCTCAGAGAACTTTCAAAAACGTGGCATTCATCCAAAGCGTCATGTTGTTCTGTCGGACTTTTCCGACACTCCTCTACCCGGTTTCATTCGGACTTAGGGCTAGGATTCTCTTTTTACTCTAACATACACGACATCGATACCTCTATACCTTGTTTTGCCACGACATTTCGAGGTACACATATCATAGTTACCCCAGATCTTATATTCGAGATACTACATGTCCCAAGGGTAGCGCATCTTGACTACCCCCGTTGTGATCGTCTTCGAACTGTGTCCAGAGACGAGCTTCTGTCTCATTTTTGTGAGACACCTTCTGCATGGGGTAGGAAGCAAAACACCCTATGCCCCATGCTTGGGCTTTGCAAAAGGTCTGAGATTCTTTACCATGGTGATGACTTTTGTTCTTACTCCACTATCTCACTATAACTTTATCACAAAGACTTGTGCTTGTTTTCTTTTGTCCCTCTTAGAGGATCTTTCTATTTACTTCCCTTCTCACTTCATCACTTCTATCCTTAATGTCTATCAGGATATGGCAACCTGTGATAAGCTTATTTTTCCTTTGGCTATCACACGGATCCTTCACCATTTTTCCATCTTCATTCCTGATTCTCCTTACTATACCACCATGGGTGCCATCGAAGTTGGTTCTGTTCGACGAAGTGAGGCTCAGCTTTGACCGAAGCGGCCACGTGTGTAGTCTACTAGTCCTACAGCTTCAGTTGTTCCTTTCACCTCTACTCCTTCTTCCTTGGCTGGTAATGTGACCCTTAAAGCTATCATGGCACAGCTTCAGTGCATGGATGCTCGCCTTGACACTCTCTCTGATGAGTTGTGTCAGGTGAACACTCGTGTCAGTCATATAGCACGATGACAAGCTCGTCTTGGTGGCTCTGCCGCTTCTTCATCTCCTTCTCTAGAGACTTCGGTAGATGAGGATGGTGATGATGATAAGAATATGGATGAAGATGCTAGCTCTTCTGATGATGATGAGATGATGACCTCTCGGTGACTTACCCTTGTCATTCGTGACAAAAAGGGAGAGTAATTTTGGAATGAAAGTAGTCTTGTATATAGGGGGAGAGTTAGCATAGGATATTTTTTTAAGGGGAGTGTTTATATTCTTGAGGGATGTAGTGAGGATTTTATGTTCTTTTCTTTTCTTACTTTTTAGTTACATTATCCTCTTGTACATCAGTCTTGTGACCATTTATTTATGACATACATTGAACTTATCTTTTGATATATATATGATGATGTATTTTGTTCTTCACCTATCTCTCCATGTGTTGTTTTTTTTCTCTCTTTATACACATGTTTCTTTATGTATGCAATCTTTATTTCTGTTTCACACTATAAGATGCCTTGATGAGTTTTGTTTAAAGTATTTCAAAAAGATAAGATGTGAAAATCTATCATGGCATGAACTCTCTTCTAGCAATGTTTTTCAAGAGTTTATGTTAGGGTTAGATCTGTTTTGTATTCTAATAAGTGGTTATGAGTTTAGTGATTTAAGACTTCTCTCATAATTCATTTGTTTGTTGTGGTTTTGTCACATATTGCCAAATAGGGAGATTGTTAGGGACATATTTGATGTAATTGGCTAATCGTTTGACAAAATGCACTTTGTTTGTAATTTGGTAGATCTAGGATGGGTTTAGTACTTCAAGAAATAAATGTTCAAATTTAGTATTGAAGTCATGCAAGTCTGACCAAGAAACAACTGAAGAAGTGTTGTTCATTAAAGCTCGATAGATATCTTGACAAAATCATTTCTATCGAGGATTAATGTTGAAGCTCGACAGAAGCTGTATCTGTCAAGACTTACGAAGTTAGAATTTCCAAATCTGATTTCACACATATCCATGAGTATTTGTGTAGGGTTTCTTTTCTCACAACCCTAGACATATATAAGGATTATTTTAAGAGTTATCACAAGTGATGCAAAGTGATAATACATGCATATTGTGACCGAAGATAATTTGCTCTAGTTCATCATATTCTCTCTAGAAGCTACTGCGTCTTTGCACCAAGAGTTTTGTGACCAAGGAGCTTCTTGATCTTCATTGTTGGATGAACTAAAGAACTTTGCAGCCAACATCTTCCTCAAGTTGGTGTGTTAGTTACGTATTGTGATCCATGCATTATTGGTTAGTCACGTATTGGGATTCATGCATTGAAAGAAGAGATTGCCACTACATCATAAGTCTAATTGGGTATTAGGGTAAGAGTTCAACTGTAAGTAGGTATTAGGTACTGGGATTACTGAAGCATTTAATTTAGTGCCTTGCCACATTAGTAACAGTGCAATCAAACCATCAACTAGCAGTTGTAGGCATCGGAGGAATTTTTCAGAGTTACACATGACTTTGAGCGAAGCCTTGGAAAAATTACAAGCTAAGGGATTATTGAAGCCATTAGATCCCAAGCCAATATCACATCCCATGCCTAGAAGATACAATCATATTGCTCATTGTAGATATCATCAAGGGAAAGGCCATACAACTAATAAATGTTATAACTTAAGGCATGGTATTCAGGATCTCATCGAGCAACAAGTCGTTACTCTGCCATCATTAGCCAATCATCCTGACTTTGTTTGAATTTCATTTTGGTTCTTTGGTTTTATTTTTTATTTAGGATTTGCTTTCTAGTTGGTTATTTGCTTAATAAAATCCATGCTATGATTGGATGCATTTGGTTTGCCATGATATTCATATGTAAGTCAACTAAAAAAAACAATTGCACTAAGGGCATTGGGTCTTCTCAGTAACTTTTTTATAAAAATCCTTTTTTTGTTCCTTCAAAGACTCCAAATTTTTTCCAAAAGCCTTTTTTTCAAGAGAATACAAGAAGATCCATTTAACAAAGCTTCTTCCAAATCATGATGATTAATTGCTCTACCAATCAATTTGTTCCAAATAGGGATTTAACTTCATTCAATCCATGTAAGGACTTTTGCTAAACATTCAAAATATGATAAGAAAAGGTCCTAAAAGGCAATCAAATAAATACATCAATTCATCCAAATTTCTCAAACCACATATACTCAATCCCAATCTCCACATAATTTTTCACATTGTTGGAGCATTTACGCTTCTATTCCGAGAATAATTTATTAAAAGAGCTTAAGACACTGTGCTAACAAGTAAGCATCACTAAGGATAGGAGGCCATCTTTGATAACCCATATTATTCCTTGACACCTATTACAATAATTATCCATCGCTAGCCAACTTGAGCCTTTAAACAGTTAGCCTATTTTTCAATGAACCCACTAAAAATTTAAACCTTGGGTGGGGAAATTAAGTATGCAAGCTTAAATCTCAAGATGAGGAAGTGTTGACCTTATGGAACTAGCACCACTTGGTAAGGTCCTTAATGAAGACAATATGACAAGTTCAAATGAGGAAGATTCATCAAGTTCAGAAAAGAGAGTTCATCAAAGCTGGGTAGAAAGGAAATCCATCAAGGAGAGATAAGATTTTGAGAAAGTATCAAACTGTGAGGAAAAAAAAGGCCATCAAGCTATAAAAGACTTCAGCCAAAGAGAGAGAGAGAGAGAGAGAGAGAAAGAAGTGAATGCAAGAATTTTCATCAAGTTGTGAGAGAATACTAATTCATCAGAAGACACGAGAGATATGAGATTCCATGAAAGATCTTTCAAGTTGAGAAGGATGAGCAAAAATGAAGATTCATCAAGAGAAGAAATTTAATCAAGGTGAGGAAGATGAGGAAAAGAAAAAGTAAGATACATTTCATCAAAAAAAGTGTGTTCAATCAAGTCAAGAAAAATAAAAGTGCATTAGAAAGGATAAGAGGGTATCAAGGAGAAATGCAAATTCATTCAGGAAAGATGGAAGTCTGTCAAATTGAAAGAAAAAAATGTAGTTGAGTGAAAGCTAATAAAATTCCAAAAAGAAAATCCCAAGAAAAAAAGAAAAAGAAAAAGAGCTCGCTAAGCTGAAAACTTGAAAGGGCGGTCTAGGCAAAAATTAGAGCAAAAAAAATAAAATAAAATAAAATAAATGAGAAAAATGAGAAAAACAGAAATGAGAGTGACTGATTTGACCACAAGATAGGATGCCAAGAAGACCAAAAAGAGGAAGTTGTCAAACTATAAAAATCAAGAATAAATGAAAGGAATCAATGAAGACCGATGAGAAGATGATGAACATGACAAGGATTTTAGCACAAGAGTTAATGATGGAAGATGTGGAAAAATCTTCCAATGCTTGAATTTAAAGTGTTGCATACTTGGGGAAATATCATAGTGGCTTTGAGCCTTTTATATCCTTCCTTTCAATAACCTGAACTCAGCCTACGTTACAACCTTTGAATAAAGCTCTCCTTGAAGTCCTATTGATTGAAAGCACACATTTGGCTTTGATAATATTTTCTCTTGGATTTAGAAGGAAAATTGCTCAAAATTATCAAGCCCCACTAGCTGATATATTTAAAAGACAAATTTCACAAATTCTCAAGTGACCGAAATTTTTTTTCTAAGCTCCAAACACTTACTTTGTTTGCTCCCAACAGAAAATAACTCTCAAGAGAACAAATTTCCAAATTCTCAAAAATTTTCAAATATTTAAACTTAGGATTTTTCCCTTTCTTGCTTACTCCCAATATGTGTGATTCCTAAGCATTTCATTCTTTTGATTGCCTTTGAAGACTTAATTTTAAAAAAAAATTCAGAATGAAGAAGCAAATTCGGTTACATGTTTTTAATTATTTCAAATCCTTTCTAGACAATGAGATCGAGTTAACAATTGAGCATTATGATTGGTCAAAGAGGTTGTTCAAAGGATCACCTTTTGTTCATTTGAAAAAAGATAAAATTTCAAAAAATCTCATTCTAATTAAATTGCTTTCTTTTCAAAAAAAAAAAGGGAAAAAAAAAAAGAAACTTCATTTTGAAAAAAAAAAAAAAAAAGAAAAAAAGAAAAGATTTTTCCAAATTTTGTATCGAACTACGTCTGGACTGATCCTCTATAGAGAGGTAGTAGGACCTTTTCAAAGACCGTCACAATCACCCAAAAAGAAACTTCATTTCAAAAAAGATTTTTCAAAACTTTTTTTTCCAAACTTTGTTTTCAAACTATGTTGGATCTATCCCTTATGAGAGAGGTACGTAAGAGCCTTTCCAAGGCCGGTCAAAATCACTTAAAAAAAAAACTTTTTTTCAAAGGCCCAAAATCAAAACTTTTTTTTTTTTTTTGGTGTGAATTTAGGAGCATCTGTTTTGCATTAAGCATATCATCAATTTTATATGCAAGCATGTCTAAACTAGGGGCATTGGCCCAAAATATTTTTATAATAACTGAGTACTAACAAGTTCATGAAAAGAATCTTTTGCAGGAGGTGGACATAGATCTTTCATCTACTCAACAATCACTATCAATCTTCAGTTTAGATGTGCCAATCGGCATTCCAACAGAGCCCATAGGCCCATCATCCCAGCAATCCTTATTTTGCCCAATTTTGTGATTTTGATCTTGTTTTACTCATATCTTTCTTTATTGAGGTCCCTACACAATAAGAATTTTCAAAATTCACATTGATTTCTAAACTAGGGGAATCCAGCTATGCCTCATCCATTTTGAAAAAAAAAAACCATCATCATCATCTTTTCATAGAAAATCAAGATTTCCAAAAATCATGCATCCATTTTTAAACTAGGAGAATTTAGTCATGACTTATTCATTTTCAAGAAAAAAAAAAGGACCACCATCATCATCTTTTCATAAAAAATCAAGTTTTCAAAAGGCATGCATTCATTTCCAAACTAGGGGCATTCGGCTCTGCCTCATAAGTGCAAACTCCATTAGAGCTAATCAAGATAAATTTAAGTTGGTACTACAAAGCCTCATTAGGTGAATTCTAAACTTGTCTCACTTAAAGTTTCCACATGATCAAAAAATCACATGTCCAAAAAATTCCCATGCGCCCCAAAAAGTCAATGTCCCACAACAAAAAATCAATGCCCCACCAAATTTTATCACAACCAATATTTTTGACATCTCCATACACAACAACCAAATTTTTTCCAATAACCATGCCATCGAAAAAATTCCCACATGGCCATGTCCATGCACAACCGCGAAATCTCCCACATATCCAAAATCATAACCACAAAATTTTTCAGGATCAAACATCACATACCCAACAAAATTCTTCCATAGCCAAAAGTTCATACTCATAAAACTTCTTCCATATCCACAAAAAATTTTCATACCCGCAAAATTTATCCATACTCGTACCCACAAAATTTTGCCATAAATTACACATGCCAACAAATCTTCCACAATCATGAATTTGTTCAACCAAGCCTACACAATAAATTTTTGATGACTTCAATGCCCCCCAAAATTCAAGCCAAAGTTCGTCCAACAAACATCACAAATTACCAACATTGTAAAAATTTCATAAGCCACCAACATTGTCCAAATTACACCATGACCAAAAGATACAACACCCAAAAAATGCTCCAAAGCCAACATTACAACATGATTAATCATACAATGCCCCAAATTCCTACAAGAACACTCAACAACACAATGGCAATGTCTCAACATCAAATTTTCAACTCCAAATCTCAAATTTTCAACTCCACGTCCAAATTTTCACATCCCCAAACTTCCAATTCCAAATTTTCAAACTCCAAGTTTTTAAACCACAAATCTTTCAGGTCCAAACTTTCAATTCCAAATTTTCAAATTTTAAATTGCAAATTCCAAACGCCAAGTTCCAAGTTTCAAAATTCCAAAGTTTCAATTTTCAAAATTTCAAAAGGAAAAATCTCCTAAACAAATTTTCAAAAAGACAAATCTCCTAAAAAAATCTTCGAAAGGACAAATCTCCATGAACAAATCTTCAAATGATAAATCTCCATGAACAAATCTTAAATGGACAAATCTCCATGAATACATCTTCAAAAGGAAAAATCTGTTGAACAAATCTTCAAAGGAAAAATCTCCTAAACACATCTTCAAAAGGAAAAATCTCCTGAACAAATTTTCAAATGAAAAATCTCCACGAATACGTCTTCAAAAGGAAAAATCTCTTGAACAAATCTTCAAAGGAAAATCTCTTGAAAACATCTTCAAAAGGAAAAATCTCCTGTACCAATTTTCAAAGGAAAAATCTCCTAATCAAATCTTCATAAAAGGAAAAATCTCCCGAACCAATTTTCAAAGGAAAAATCTCTTGAACACATCTTTAAAAGGAAAAATCTCTTAAACACATCTTCAAAAGGAAAAATCTCCTAATCAATCTTCATAAAAGGAAAAATCTCTCGAACCAATTTTCAAAGGAAAAATCTCTTGAACACATCTTTAAAAGGAAAAATCTCTTAAACACATCTTCAAAAGGAAAAATCTCCTGAACCAATTTTTGAAGGAAAAATCTCTTAACACATCCTCATAAAAGGAAAAATCTCCTAAACACATCTTCAAAAGAAAAAATCTCCTGAACAAATTTTCAAATGAAAAATCTCCATGAATACATTTTCAAAAAGAAAAATCTCCTGAACAAATCTTCAAAGGAAAAATCTCCTGAACACATCTCCAAAAGGAAAAATCTCCTAAACCAATTTTCAAAGGAAAAATCTCCCAAAACACATCTTCATAAAAGGAAAAATCTCCTAAACCAATTTTCAAAGGAAAAATCTCATAAGTATATCTTCAAAGGAAAAATCTCCTGAACAAATCTTCATGAACACATCTTCATAAAAGGACAAATCTCCTGAATAAATCTTCAAAAGAAAAATCTCCTAAACAAATCTTCAAATGACAAATCTTCTGAACAAATCTTCAGAAGATAAATCTCCCGAACAAATCTTCAAGAACAACTCCAAATCCCAAATTGTCAATTCAAAATTTTCATTCCCAAGATTAAAAAATTCCACATTTTCAATGCCCAAATTTTAAACGCAAATCTTCATTTTTAAAAAAAATTTAAACTTCAAATTTCATGATCAAAATTCCAAGCCTTAATGTTCAAAATTCTAAAGCTCAAAATTTCAAATTTCAAGTTCTACATTTCAAATAAAAATTTCTAAGTTCCAAAGTCTTAGAATTTGAAATAAGAATTTCAAAACTTCCAAGTTTCAAAGTTCAAATGTTTCTCAAGAGAAAAATCTTTTGTTAATTAAACGTTTCCTGACAAAGTTCAAAATTAAGAGTGAGCAAATGAAAATCACACATCTCAGAAACAGTGTGACCATGAAGCACCTGTTAGTTAAAGTCTAATTTAAAATTTTGACTTTTTGCAGAAAGCAAATCCAGATCAAGTTATAGTAAATCCCTTAGATCATCATCATAGAAAGCAAATTCAGATTATCAAGGTAGAGTAGATCCCTTTGATCATCATTGTAGAAAGCAATCCCAGATTATCAAGGTAGAGGAGATCCCCTTGATCATCATTGCAGAAAGCAGTCCCAGATCATCAAAGTAGAGTAGATCCCTTTGATCATCATCACAAAAAGAAAATCTAGATTATCAAGGTAAGGTAAATCCCTTTGATCATTATTGCAGAAATCAGTCTCAAATTATCAAAGTAGAGTAGGTCCCTTTGATCATCATCACAAAAAGAAAATCCAGATTATCAAGGTAGAGGAGATCCCTTTGATCATCATTGTAGAAAGCAGTCCCAGATTATCAAAGTAGAGTATATCCCTTTGATCATTATTGCAGAAAACAAATCCAAATTATCAAGGTAGAGGAGATCCCCTTGATCATCATTGCAGAAAGCAGTCCTAGATCATCAAACTAGAGTAGATTCCTTTGATCATCTTTGTAGAAAGCAAATCCAAACTATCAAGGTAGAGGAGATCCCCTTGATCATCATTGCAGAAAGCAATCCCAGATTATGAAAGTAGAGTAAATCTCTTTGATCATCATTGCAGAAAGCAAATCCAGATTATCAAGGTAGAGAAGATCCCCTTGATCATTATTGTAGAAAGCAGTCCCAGATTATCAAGGTAGAGTAGATCCCTTTGATCATCATCATAGAAAGCAAACCCAGATTATCAAAGTAAAGGAGATCCCTTTGATCATCATTCCAAAGCCGACCCCCTTTATCATCATTTTAGTTCCAGATTATCGAGGCAGAGGAGATTCCCTTGATCATCATTCCAAAGCCAGATTGAGATCAAAGTATATTAGATCCCTTTGATCATCATTCTAGCAATTCCAAATCAAAGTAGAGGAGATCCTTTTAATCGTCATCCCAGACAACTCCATTTTCAAGATCAGGATAGGAAAGTTTCTTGGTCACCTCAAATTGCCAAGAATCATTTCCAGAGTCATCAACTACCAGCTAAGTCCGGTATTTTTTCATTTTTTGAGTCAAAAGATTAGGCTAGTTCTATGTTCCAAGGTTTTAGGTTTGAGGGCTAGGTAATCTTTGAAGATTCAACCTCAATTAAATCATGGTTGCCAAAATCAGTGTCTTTGTTTTACATTGACATTCGTTTTTCAAGCTCTGTCAATGAGGGGCATTCTATAGATACTCAATTTTGCACCCATGATTTAATCAATTTGTTCTTGCATTACATGCATCAACTTGTATTTGCATAACATGCATCAATTCATTCATTGCATATCATAAAAATGATTTTGAGATTCTAACGGTAGCAGCAGAGTTTTTGGTTTTCAAAATCAAACCATCAGATCAAAAGATATCACATGGTCAAGTCTACACGATCAACATGCATTGTGTCTAGGTAGAATCAACTACACATGATCAATTTAAATTAATTATGATCGGCTAAACAATTAAAATTAGTTAAAGAATTTTGTGATTGGTTGATAATTTGTGTTAAAATAGGGATGTATGCATGAGAATAAAAGGGATGATTGGATAACAATAAAATTGTGGATAATCTAAATTTTATCAAGATTTATTTTAGGGTATTTATCTACAAAATAGTTGTTCTTAAATATCCCGAATTATCCAAAAAAGAGATGAAAAATCATAGACGGAGGATGAAAACGCGTCTAGGTACAAGGACCAGCAAAAAAAAAAAACCTAGAAGAGGAGTCCAAACGACACCCGAATACAAAATTGCGTTCAGGGTCCAAAGGCCAATTCAACACTTTTGGAGTGCCGAAGGGACAAATTTTCATGTGATAGGCTTTGGCCCAACGACCTTCGGGTGACGATAAAGCACACCCTTTTCGATCTTTTTGCAAAAAGATGCATCTGAAACCCTAATCATTCGTCCCTATTTTCGAGATTCTTTTGGCCTTTGTAAATAGAGACTGAGCCTCATAATTCAGCACCTTTTTTTTTTTTTTTTTTTTTTTTTTTTTTTCGCTCTATGAGGCATACGTTTTGGGGTCCCAAACAGCTCATATTTTCTGATCTCCTCTCAAAGATTTGCTAGAAGAATTAGGGTTTTTAGGTTTCAAGGTTAACTGAATAAGTTTCTTCGAACCCTAAAACATCCTCTCAAGAACAAAGTGTGCTCATGCAAGAGGATGCTTCTTTCACCCTTTCTCTTTGTGCTTCTTTTTATGTTGATGATTGTTTTATATATAGCATGAATTGTTAATTTTTGTTTTATTAAAGCATGATTGTTTTTATTTGATTGTTATAATCTTTTTCTTGAATGTCAATAAATTTGCATGTGAACAATTATTTTTCTTAAAACAAAACAGATCTGCATTTTTGTAAGATGTAGATCTGAATTTTTCTCAATGCAAAAATAGATCTGCATCTTTATAAGATGTAGATCTATACTTTTCTCAAACAAAAAGAGATCTGAATCTCATGATTTGCATCTTTATGAGATGCAGATCTAAATTTTTCTCAAATCAAAACTGATTTGTATCTTTCTTAAAATACAAATCTGATTTTTTTAATACATGCAAATTGTTGAAATAAAGAAATAGATTATGTATTATTGTGTTTGTGTTTATTTTAATTCATGATTGCATAAATTTGGATTATGAGTGAAACTCTTTTTAAAAAATCTTTTTCATTCTTTTTAAAAATATATAGCAAAACAGATCTGAAGTTTTGTCATCAAAAATCTTTTTTTTTTTTTTAATATAACAAATCAGATCTGAACTTTTATCATCAAAAACCTTTCTTTTTACATCCCACAAAACAAATTTGATGTTTTGATAAATCAAAATCATTTTAAAAAAAAAAAAAAAACAGATCTGAATTTTCTTAACAAAAGAAGAGATTTCATTCATAAATAAATTTGTGTGATTTAATTTTTCATTCAAATGTTCAACATATCATACATGACATGCATAACATAGTACATTGGTCACAACAGTCTAGAAGACCAGACTCTATCTGGGCGGAATGGGTGCCTAACACCTTCCCATTCCGTAACCTAGCCTCTAGATTTAGGTCTTTGGTTAAGTAGATCTAGTCTTGTCTTTATTTGTTTGGGGTAGAATATAAATAGGACAACAACCCATGTAAATATTTGGTAGATTGTAATTAGAACCCAAAGCTGTGTAACTTTTCAAATTTTCAGATATGTAATTTTTATTCAATCAATAAGTGGAACCATTCAATCATGTATTTTGTAATTAGTATTTTTCTTATTTTTTTGTATAACGAAAAATAAGTGATGACTCCATACCACTTACCCCAAAAGTGAGGTACCCTAAAAAGGTGTCCGAATCTTTTTTTTGGGGGACGCTTTCATTGAGGCTGCTTACAGATATCAAATATCAAAGTACATGTCAAGATAATTTAGTTACAGTAGAGTCAAAAACATAGATTTAAAATTGTAGACATGTGTGAGAAACATTCATAAGTATGAAAATAGTGAAGCCAAAGTATCAAATTAGTATAAATTATGAATGCTAAGACCTATTTTTTAACAATTTATGTCCAAAATAAATGGCTTTTCAAAATAAATTATGATATTTCTTAGAGTGTGTGTTGCTTAACAATGATATGATATTCATAATAGAGACCATGTATAATTAAGTAAATAATCCAACTTTAATGTATATTCTCAAATTGAAATAGAGTACTAAACACAATTGATAATAGATTATAAAATTAATTTTCAAGATTGTAAATTTCTTATATATTTTTATTCTTTATCAAATGAGTTATCCAATAGGCCATTTGTAATTTTGTTTTATATTTTGGGATGCTAATATTGTGTAGAAATAAAACTTGTATATTTGTTTTACTTATCTTTGTGTTATTTTGTTTTAGTTAGCAATATTGGAATTTATATAATTTTAAAATTATTGAATAAGTATTAACAAGTTTAACTGAGTTCATTCTTGATATAAGTAGTAAATTCAAAATAATGCATTTTACAGTAAGTAATTTGTTGCATGACTTTCCAAATAGTAAATACAAGTTTTTTTCTTTATTAAAAAAAAAAATCATATGGAAAATACGAGTCAACCCGACTCGCAAACCGATTGACCTGAACCTATTTTAAACCTAATTAAAAAAATGACATGTTTTTGACCTACAACCCGTTTGACCCGACCCGACCCAAACCCAACACACCTGTTTTGCCATGTCTACTTCCACCCCAAGTCCACCCCTAATCATTATCATCACTATTAATGCCACACTTTAACATGGTCACAATGAGTATCATTACCAAATTATTGTCAAACTATACTACTATACTTTTGTGATAAAGTTTCATACAACCATACTAGTATTGCTATCATCGTATTGTAAAAGATATTAATTATTCTACATAAAGAAAATTCAAACCGGGCTGAAGTTCACCACTTGAATGTTGTTATTTTAAAATTTTTCTTTCAAAGACAACCTTACCTACCCTAATCTTTTGGGGGCAAATATTCCAAAATTTCTACCTGCAAACTGAATAAAGATTCCTAGCTATAGTTGAGAACATTTTCCACTTCCTTTTTTATTTTTCAATTATTTCTAGGCTGTTAAACTTTTCTAGCAGGTAGAGTTTGCCCAATATGATAATGATGAATTGATAGACTATGGTACCACGAAAAGCTTTCCTCTCTTTTTTTTCCCCTCCCCTTAAGTGCACATTTGGTTCTTAAACTTGGAACCTAATTATGACACTGTTACATATATTTAGAAATTTTTTAACGTTTGTTTTAGTCTCTATATTTTCGTAAAAACACAAACATATATAGGAGACGTAAGACCATCACAATCACTGTAATTTTATGGGTCAGGACAAACGGAGTATATATGCACCCATAAAAAAATAATAATAATAATAAAAGAAATAAAAAGAAATAAAAAGTATATATGCAATCATTTTTTCTTTAATATTTGAACTCAATTATGAACACGTACACCATCCCACTCCACCAAACAAAGTCCTGGGGAAAAGAACATACAATACTTATCATTATCAGGAAAGTAGAACAAATTTTAGAAAAAAGGAGAATAGAAGTTATTGAGTAGATGTATATGCTGCAGAATATGTTGTGAACTGTGAGGAACCGGTGTAGCTACCAGGGCTTAATGACCGAGCGTAGTGGTCTTCTGAATTACCAGTTGAAGATGTTGATGCAAGAATTGGAGGGGTAAGATAGGTTGGCATTGGCATCTTTGGTTCGAGAATGGGTAACGCAGCTTCAAAATCAAGAACATGAATGGCTTTTCTTATTGACGGCCTAACATTGTAATCTGGATGAGCACACCAAAGTCCAACAACCATTAATCGTTCCATTTGCTGCTCATCAAAATCTCCACAAAATCTAGTATCAGCTGCCTTAAGAAGATTTCTTGTTCCATAAAGCTCCCAAATCCACTCTAACAGAATAGTTTCATCTTCTTTTGCCTTGGCTTCAACTGGTTTTCTTCCACAAGCGATCTCCAATGCTACAACACCGAAACTATATACATCTGACTCCTTGCTGGCCCTACCCGACATAATACATTCAGGGGCCAAGTAGCCCATGGTCCCAGCCAAAGCCGTGGTTTGTGATCCTTTTACATGGTCCACTAGCCTAGCTAAGCCAAAATCACCTAGCTTTGCATTTAAATTTGAATCCAACATGATGTTGCTTGACTTTATGTCTCTATGCAAAACACATTGTTCCCATTCTTCATGCAAGTATAAAAGTGCTGATGCTAGTCCTCGAGCAATATTGTACCTCTCCATCCATGTTAACATGCTTTTACCTTTGAAAAGATGCAAATCCAAGCTGCCATTTGACATGAACTCATAAATTAGAAGAAGATCCTTTTTCTGATCATGGCACCAACCAATTAATTGCACCAAATTCCTATGCCTGAGCCGGCTGATACTCCTTACTTCAGATGCATACTCCTTTATCCCTTGTTTAGATCCCCTTGAAACTCTCTTAATAGCAACATAGGAATTCAGGTCCCCTAAATATCCTTTATAAACCCCACCAAACCCTCCTTGTCCAAGCTTATTTTCCTCGGCAAAGTTATTCGTTGCAGAAACTAATTCTTTGTGGGAAAACTTCTTTGGTCCAGTACCTCGTTCAAATTCATCATCCACGGAAACATCAAAGACTAACTCTTCTTCTTCTTCGCTTGGACGCCACTTTTTCTTATACACAGGGTAAAGCACCACCAAACAAATAATTAAAATGCATGCACCCACGCTGAGGCCCACCACCAATTTTTTGTTGAGCTCGTCTTTATTCTTTTCCACAGAAGGTGCTGGCGACTTCTGATTCACTAAAGGTGATGTCGATTCAAAAGACCACGCGGTAAGAATATGCAACTCAGAAAGCAATCCTGTAGATGCCGAGAACCCAAATTCAACCCATTCTGGTAGGAGAAGTGTCAAATTAATGATAGAAGATAAGTGTTGTTGAATAGGGGTGGTATCATTATCAAAACCAGTGAAGGAGACACTAAAATTTTGTGTACTGGAATCGTAATTGATACTTGCACTATATGTTCTGTTCTGCATAATAGTACAATACCATGGTGTAGAGTTGTGAGACGTCATGTTGTTGATATTGATACCAACGTGTTCAGGAACTGGATAAGAAGGATCCCATGGAGCATTGTGAAAAGTATCGAACTCCACTGCAACGAATTTATTTGTAGCTAGGAAAATGGGTTGTTCCATTTGTACGCGGCTCACAAGGCCAAGGCCAGAGCTATCTGTTGGGCTAGGATCAGGGAAATTTGGGGTTGAGAGGAAAAACATGAGCCCATCTGAATATCTGTCTTTACCTCGAGAATCGATGATGAAGGAGAAATTGGAAGTGAAGTTGGCCACATTTCCTGAGTTCTTGTCCCAAAGATGCATTTGCTCTGAATATGTGGCTCGACCCCAGTTGTCCACTTCATCTGGTGTGAGTTGGATCATTGAACCTGAGTTCGTAGCGTTTCTTGTTGGGGTTACAGGTTTGTACTTGGTTGGGTCACTGAAATCGCTGTAGTTGAAGGATATCTGAGTTGCACATGGGATTATGAGATAGAGGAAAATGCTTATCATCAAGTAGATGATAAACAGCTTTGGTGACTGGAAAATCATGGTCTAGAGTCTCAGGATTTTTGGGACTTAGCTAGAGGCTTGTAAATTGTTATTATAATATATGATATGGACTGGAAGACCACCACATCAATCTGAGATAGCAGCTTTCCTCAAATATCATATTACTTTCTGTGTCTTTTTGTCTAAAAACAACAAAATTCACTATGTTTGATATGACAGATTTTCATTTAAGTCATGCACAAAAATTATAAGATTTACTTTGCATTTGGGACTTGTTTTGGTTTGCAGAGATTACGTATCCGAAATTGCTAGAAATTATTTGATTGATCGCTGGACGCCTACGTTTTTCGGACCAAGGACGCCCATGTGCTTATACCAACTAGTAGTAAGATTGACTTTGATAACTTATTGTCATTTGGGCCAATATTGAATTTTTCGAGAATATATTTTAATAAATACATTATCAAGTATGTTCTACTTAAAAAATTAAGTCTAGTGTTATGTTGAAATTTTTATTAAAAAGTATAAATTTTAAATACAATTGTGTTTGGTTATGTTATTAGATAATATATTTGTTAACCTATAAACAAAAAACAAAAAAAATGCATTTTTTATTATATTAAATAATAACATTCAAAGTATTGCTCGATCCTTGGGAGGTTGCAGATTGGATTTTGTTCACTGAAAGGAAAATGCAATGACCCATGCATTAGCTAGAAGAGCAAAATGCTCAAAAGAATTATTGGCCTAAGATAGAGGATTTTCCACCAAACATCAACGTTGTATTACATTCTGGTTAGCTTCTTAATGAATAATATCTATTGTTTTGGTTATGAAAAAAAATATTATTACTATATACTAAAATAAATAAAAATTATTTAAAAATTGTAATTAATAACACAAAAATAAAATAGTTTCACGTACTTTAAATTAATGTCTAATATAAAAAGTAAAATGCGTTATACACTTGCACTATAAAATGTGAATCAAATGTTTTTTTAAATTTCTAATAAGAAACTCAATTCCCTCCTCCTTATGTGTGTATATTTGTTTCTCAAGAAAAGAAAAATAAGTAATTGTCTCAAATTACTTAAAACAATTTGTTATGTGTAATATAACTTACTTCGCGTTCCTTAAAATTAATTACCATAATTTTAAAGTAAAATTTGTAGTGCGCATCTGTGTTAGATCCTCATCTTCTCTCACTTGTGTATGTGTGTTTTTCAAGAAAAAAAAAAATCAATAAGAAGCAAATTACATTAAATTATTATAGATTCTGAAATTTCTTACCAAGAATTCCATATTTTGCAAAATGCATCTTTTGTCTAAGAATTATATATTAGGAAGGACTACCGGGAGAATTCATGCTATTAGAATGCATTTTGCATCATGAATGTATTTCTTAAAAATATATATTGCGTTTGGTATGACACTGAAATTTCGTTCAATATAATCAGTATTGAATGAAATTTCGTTTGGTTTGAAGAAGTGTAAAATAAAATTTCAAAAATTATACCAAATTTTATAGTTATTTAAAAATTTCATCGTACACTAAATGACTTTCGCTACATAAAATACCAAAAGTATGAATTTTATTTAATAATATCAACTTAAAATTGTCCCCTGCTTTTTCCCCAACATTGCATAAAATTTTCCCCCCAATTATTTGCCCACCTCTCTCTCTCTGATCAGAGTGACTTGGAGGTGGTTTTGTGAGGGAGTATTTGGAAATCTGTTGTTTTAGGCATAGACTTGGCTTGGCTGAAACACGTTAAAATCTAGTTATCTATTCCATTCTCCCCTTTATGAGTAACACCCCAAGTCCCTCATATCATAAAATTTAAAGATTCTAAAAATTTTCATTTTCTATAGCAATAAAGTTATTAAAAATTAAGAGCAATGAAGAGTTGCAAAATTTTTGAGAGAAAAGACTTAGAGAGGAGACATTAGGTTGCTCCAACAACATTACTCCTCTTAAGTCTTCAAACATATTTATATATATATAGGGACAGATCCAGTACTTAGTATTAAGGGGAGCGAAGTATGACAACAAAAATTAATTAATTATGAAACTCTAGATAAGTTTTCCATTTAATATTAATAAACTGTCAACAAGAATATCGACACAAATTCCAAAATCATTATTTCTGTTTTCTTGTCTCCTCTACCCTTCTGCTTTTACATCTCTCTCTCTCTCTCTCTATCCATTCCTAGTTGCCACTCTTTGCCTCTCATCAAGGCCACACAAGTGACATTATAAGGGAGCTCATCAAAGCTTAACTATGCTATATATATATATATATATATGTGTGTAGTTCTACAATATAGTGGGGAAAGCAAGAGCTACACACTGCTCTCTCTGAAATTCTGCAGTTACCATCTGCAAATTTTGTTATTCTCTCTGCTTTTCAGCTGGTACGTTTTCCAAGTCCTAGGAACACTTTATTTAATAAAGTCAGCAATATATGCCTGAAAATAACAGCTTTAGTTACTGGTGATTTCATATTTTCAACGTTATTATTAACTAGATAGTCTGTTCTTCCATTATTAAAGGTAGGGCAAGAAGAATTTTATGTTCTTAATTGCCATTGTTTTTGTACTTGGTGTAATTCTAAATGCTTACATAACTTCGTGGTGATTTTACAGGTTTGGGAAGCTCAAAACTTAAGGGACCACACCAACTCTGGTAGTAATACTCGTCTACTGTTGATATGCCTAGCTATGCTTGCCTGGCTCCCTGAATGCCATCTAAGAAGCTTGTCAAAGAGTATTGGCAACCTTCCTACTTGGCATGAGGGGAGTCACGCAGGGCCAAATGTGATGATTATTGATAGTACTTATATGTAAATGCCTCTTGCAATCCTTTGTAAGAATCGTCCTCTATATATGTACTTTTTTTCTTTAATTCATTGGCTTTTATTACACATTCAACATCCTTAATTACCACTATCATAACCTACTAAATTGGGAACTCATGTAAGATAAAGACTTATATATGTTTCTGATATCACATCAATCATTAATTTTAAATTTTTGAGGACTAGAAGTCTGTCCAACTTGGGTCGCGAATTTTGACTAGGCAAGACAAAGACCCAACCTACAGCCAAGAACAAACAGTCCTTCGCTTTGGAAAATTATTTAGATACTTTGAAAAGGGTAATGTAACTACAAAAGAAAACGTCCTAACTCACAGCCAATAAATACTTATCAAAATAATGCAGCCTAAAAATGCTGTGCATGAAAGAAGACAAGGAAAATCTTATTATCTTGAGTCCTAACTCAGTCTACATTCCACTACCATTTTGGGAGAAGATACTGAGATGAATAGGAACAGGAGAAATCTGTTTTTGACTTCCCAGTCACTCTATCAGTTTCATCTTGAATTTCCTTCCGAACCATAGCTGTGTAAGAAAATAAGATTGTCCGTGAATGCAGGTCACACAAGTTTTAGTTTCCATCAACTATGGTTACAATGCAAATTTTTTATGAAGAAAACCATGTTATAAATGCATTCAGGAAGCTAACAAATCAACTTGATTGAGAAAAAAAAACAATGCAAGCTAAGAGCAATCTTTAGAGTTGTCAAAAATCACTAACCCTCAACCAAAATCCCCATGAGAGGCGATTCGGTCCCAGTATTCAGATACTTGAGCTTCCTGGCCTCCAATTCTGCCATCCCAAAGACTTTATCGCCCTCGCCGACCATCTATTCACATTGCCCCAATCCCAAACAATCACTCACCCAGCAGAGAAAACAAAAACTCCAACCACATAAACTAAAACGCAAATAAATAAATATTGAAATTTCTCACTCACTTTGGGGTTTTCTCAAAGAAGCCCCTTCTGGTTTCCTCCTTAAAAAAAAAAAAAATCATTTCCACAAAACCAACACATACTTTCATAGAAATTGAGAGAATCCAAAATTACTGAGTTGGGAGGCTAGAGAGGACAGTGGCAATGGGTGGGCGATGCTTGGAGACAAGAGGTTTGGAAGTGGAGGGTTGAATGGAGAGCTTCTTTCCGATTAGAGAGCTGACCAAATTGTTATGAGGGTTGAGACGCCATGGAAGAGTGAGAGAAGATGAAGAAGAAGAATTGGAAGTGAGTCACTACGGTGGCTTTGTTGATCGGATTTTAGCGGTGAATTTGGATCTGTTGGTGTTCTTTGTCGTAGTCTCATTAAGGTGAGGCGTTTTGGTGAAATAAGGGTTTGATATTTGAAAGTTCGAAAATGTGTTAAAACACAAGAGTTGTTTAGACCCTCAAATTACAAATTACAACTTGATTGATTTTACTCTAACTTATACCAAGTGCAGAATAAAGTAAGTGCGAGTGGATAAAAAATATAACTACTCTAAGCCATAATCATTAAAACATAGCAGTAAAAAGAAAGATAAAAGAGTAGGAAAGAAGAATGCAAGCACAAGATAACACGTCGATGTATTATCGAAGAGGAAATCAAAGTAGTTGGCATAAAACCTCTCCGCCGCCCTCCAAGTAGTAAATCGATCCACTAGACAATCAATTGGGATACACGAGTAGCAAGAGACCCTCCAAGCCTAATCTACCCAATGCACCTAAGCCCTCTAAGCTCCTACTCCAACAAGGCTTCTCAAAACCATGTCTTGTCTAGCTCTCCGGATCCCGCAATACGCTTGATTGCATCCGCCAAAGCTTGGCTTTTTCCAATACTTCCCATCAGTACCAAAAGCTCACTTGACACTCTAAAAGGGTGTGGTAAGTGTTTGGGCTATCAACCTCTCAAAGATATGAAAATGGAGAGGTATGAGTTGAGGAAAAACCACAATGGATTGTATAGAGAAATGTGGGTATAAAAATCTCTAACTCTCAAATATAGTGGCTAGGGTTTTCTCTTAGAAGCACTCCACAACATCTGTGAGTAATGATGGTATATAGTGTGGGTACAGATAGTGTGTATCAGATATGACAGTTCAGCAAAACAGAATGTTTCGCGGGCATCTCGCAGGAAGGCATTACCTGCGAGACACTCGCAAAAACCAACTGTCTCCATCCTGTCCTGACTCTTTGCATTCTAGTCATGTGCACGGCTTATGCTTCACTTCGTGGGAAACTTACTTGCGAGATACTTGCGAAAACAACTTTAGTCTTCAATTGCCTTATTTCTTCACACTCTCTCTCTCTCTCACACAACCCTTACAAATAAAACCCACATAAAATACAAGGTACATAGGATTGAACATAATTACAATCAAATTTGGCACGGAATTAAAGTCAACATAAATTAGTTGTAAATTACAACTTTACAATCTCCCCCTTGGTATTTATGAGACGCCGGTCTTGGATCCAGTGATGTGAGCTTTGCTTCTAGTCACCGTGTTAGCACCAATAGGATAGTCTCTTTGTACAATTGTGAGACCGTTCGGAAGTTTGAGCCTTGTCTTTGCAATGAGGCCCATGATGAGAGTGGGGAATGGCATGATAGTTTTAGAGTTCCTTTTTTCAATGCTCTTGGTCAGGAGATGGAAGATGGGTCCACAAATGTCAATCTCTTTAAGTGTGAAGAGATCGTATAAGAAAATTTTCCTTGGAGCGGACAATGTCGTCAAGTTGGTGATGGGATACAAATTGTGGATCATGACATATGCTAGAGTCCTCATCTCTGAGTTGAATGGAATGGTGTTCATTAACTTCTTGTTTAGTGTACCACCAAGAAGTCTCACCATTGGCTCAAGAGAGTCCAATTGATCATCATACTGAATGGTAATTTGCTGAGAAGGTCGACGAACTTTGAGGAATTCTTGGATTGATTCCTTTGTAATAACAAACTCCTTGTGTCTCACTCAGCAATTAATGTGGTCTCCATCCATATTAGCATTTGAAAAGAACTCTTTGATGATTTCTGAGTACACATTTCCACTCGGATTCAGTAGCTTTGTTCATGTCCTCTCCTTGAACACATTAGGAATGCAAGTGTCCTCAAGAGTCTCCATTCTAACAACTCTTTCCATAATGATTGTGGCTCATTTGTAGCAGTCGTTATAAGCCATGTCTGCCTCAATGGACTTGAAGTTGTTAGAGTTTGTGCGAGGACACTTGGAGGATTTCTTGGAAACATAGTGCTTGGTGGGAGACATCTACACAAGGAAACACACAACAACAACAACAAAAAATTGCAAAAACATAAAAACAGAACATAAACTTGATTAGTGTCAAGTTAGTCCAAAACATAAGCACAAACACTTAAAACAGAACACAACAGTGTTAAACAACATGCCATAAGTGCTAAACCATGTAAAGAAATAGTACAATGCATAAAGATAGCATGATGTGTGCATCTAGTGTGCATGATGTGTGCATGAGGTGTACATGGTGTGTGCCTATGTGATGCATGGCAAGGCATGGTGAGGCACATGTGGGTCAAAGTGTGTAAAACATGCACCCAATGATCAAAACATGTTCAACAAGTTTAATCAAGGGTAAACCCAAAAATTGGAACTCATTGGAGTCCAAACCAACTCAAAAATTGGAACTCATTGTTAGTCACATACTAGGATTCGTGCATCGATTAGTTAGTCACATACTGAGAGCCGTGCATTGAGAGGAGAGATTGTCACTACATTACAAGTCCAATTGGGTATTGGGGTAAAGGTTCAACTGTAGGTTGGTATAAGGTACTGAAATTCCTTTACTTGTAACCGCTTGTTTTGATAATAGTGGATTTTTTTGGAATGGTGACCTTAAATTCATCCGGTGGGGTTTTACCTTAGTAGTTTTCCCCATTTGTAAACAAATCACCCATGTCAAATTTATTTTTCGTTGCATTTAGTTATTTGGTGATTTATTTGTGCTACCATGGTCATTGCATGTAGTTGAATCTAATTAATTTTACTTGACTAAATTAATTGATTAATTTACCAAATAGGTCAATACATTCTTAGCCTATCAAGTGGTATTAGAGTGGGCACACTTTGATTAAGGTTAATTTTTGCAGTGTGATCCATTGACCTTTGTTTGTCATGGATAGAGGACAAGCTTTTATTATACCTCCTTTATTTGATGGCACTAACTATGCATACTGGAAAGTATGCATGAAAACTTTCTTGCGGTCTTTAGATGAGAAGGCAAGCTATGGAGATTGGCTAGACTAAGCCAAAGGAAGCGCCGGCTAATTAGGATGATGCCAAGATCAAGGCAGCAAATTTCAATAGTAGAGCATTGAATGCCTTATTCAGTACGGTCACCAATGAGGAGTTCAAGAAGATATCATCAATTGAAACTACTAAGGAAGCATAGACTATCCTTCAAGCAACCTATGAGGGGACCCAAGGATTCAAAGTTTCAAAGACTTAGTACGAGCTTTAAAGAGATTAAGATGGAGGAGAATGAGTCATTTGATGAGTTCTTTGCCAAGTTAAAGGACATAGTAAATTCTATCTTTAATCTTTGGGAAACCATTCCCGAGCCCAAGATTGTAAGAAATGTGCTTAGATCTCTACTAGAGAGATTTCATGCCAATATCACCGCCATTGAGGAATTAAAGGACATTGACCAGATTCCTTTGACAGAATTGGTTAGCAACTTGCAAACTTATGAATTGGGGTTGACTAGGATAGGGAAATCAAGCAAGAGCAAGAGCATAGCTTTGAAGGCCAAAAGTAGTGATACTGATGAGTCTTCTGATGAGCCTTCTGATGATGAAGAGTCTAAGATGGAATCCTATATCACGAGGCAGTTTAAAAAATTCGTGAAGAATGCCAATGCAAAGGGATTTATATAAAGACCGTAAGCAATCTAGTTCATGTCAATTCAAGAACCAAGACAGAGGAAAGAAGAATGCTAAGGAAGGCAATCAGTACACTGTTCCTTCTAGACCAAAATGTTTCAAGTGTCAAGGTTTTGGACATATGAAACAAGAAGGTCTAACTTATCTCAAAACTATTGGGAAAAGCAAGGCCCTTGCTGCTACCTTGAGTGACACCAAGCCTGAGGATGATTCAAATGACAGTGATGGCAAGGGAATCTTGAATGCCTTTATTGCTACAGTTGATCCTACTGATGAGGTTTTAGAAACAATAGACGATGAAAAGGAATGGTGGACTCTAAGTTTGAGAAAATGGACGATCAAGATGATATCCATACAACTTATGAAAAATTGTACAAGGTTTCTGAGAAGCATGAGAAACTATGTAGGCTGGCCACCAAAAAGCTGAGTGATGTGGAACTTGATCGAGAAGAGCTTTCCATAAGTTTGACGAAGCTAATCAAACTATTGGAACACTGCAATTTGAAAACAATTTCTTGGCTAAAAAGACCAAGAAGCTTTGAAGCGGAGCTATTTCAAGTCAAAACTCAGTTGGAAAGGACTTCAAGGTCAAAGCTTGATGAGATGCTTATCTTTCAGAAATTTGCTTTTAATCGAACCGGTTTGGGGTAAGATTTCTCTTCTCCTAATATTGCTTCTTTTAGTACTACTGCGTTTGTTTCACCTGTTAATAATGTTGATTCTGGAAACAATGATTTTAAAACTGTTTTAGCCAGTGAGAACATAGACAAGGGTAAATTCATCTTAGGAGCACCCCTTAAGTTTGAAAAGAAAAAGACTAAAAACCCTAAGGCTAAGAAGGGCAATAACCAAAAGTCTAAATAGAAGAAGCAGCATTTTTGTCATCATTGTAGGGCTACAGGACATACTCGACCTAATTGCTACAAATGGTTAGCCACTCAACAAAACAACAGTACGATCTCATCTGAAAACCAAAATCAGTTTCCATTCTCTTTCTCTCTTCTTGAAGATCTTCTTAAAGCCCCCATGTTCCTTTCAAACTTAAACGGTTTCAATTCTTCCCCCTCATCGCCGGATCAAAGGTTCGCTCAATGGAAAGATTCTTCCAAGATGTGGAAGGAAAAAGGCTCTAAGTAATTTAGTCACTCTCTCTCTCTCTCTCTCTCTCTCTCTCTCTCTCTTTGTGTTTATGCCTTACTTGTATGTTTTGCTTTCTTGTTTTTGAGTCATTTTAGTTTTATACTATGCTTTATTTAATATGTTGTTGTTTGTTTGTTTTCAATTTTGCTTTATTTTGTTTTTCATTAAAAAAAAATTTGAAAAATCATAAAAATACAAAAACAATGTGTCTTGTGTATATTGGTAATTATATACCTTGGATGGCCATTGAAACAAAGTTTTCTAAATTTTGTATCTTTTGTAGCTCAGATGAGCATCTCAATGTACAATTAAGCAAGTGAGTTTTGTGGTTCGTGTTTTTGATGAGTACGATTAATTAATCTCTTGTACTCAACACTCATATCACTCTTTTTGTCTTGAAAGACTAAAAAAACTTAAGAGAAAGTTATAAATAACCATCTCACCACTAAAGCCCGCCAATCATGTAAAACATCTGTGTGTTTCGGCATAACAAAATTATGATGTTTAAGCTTAACATAATTGGATATTTCTTCTCTTTCTTTTATGCCCATGCATGATATGCTCAAAATAAAAATATGCAAAAAAAAAAAAAATCAAAATGCTTTTAAATATGGTTGCAAGCGTGTTTTTAGGAGATGTAGGAGTTATAGGATGTACCTCGAAGGTGATAGTCCCCATCAAGCATTTCTGATTATGTTTGTGTTAAATTGAGATGTTATATGCTCATGCATTGCGTTACATTTGCATTCTGACAATGTTTCATGCAAAATAGATGTGTGTTTTATATGTTGGAACCTTATGTGCTGGTAGGATTAGATTGAGCTAAGCCTATGATGCATTTTTCTTTGCATATCACATGATCATGCATTGTTCAAGCATACGTACCTTTTCAATTCCTTTGTGGTACAATCTGTTGATGGTGCTTTTCTGTCTGTCTGTCTCTCTCTCTCTCTCTCTCTCTCTCTCTCTCTCTCTCTCTCTCATAGTCTACGCATGGCACCCAAGCCTAAAACTACTCCGTCCCGGAACCCTCAGATAGTCTACGCATGTGAGGTTCTAAGATGAGAAAGCCCATCAGGACTTCTCGGAGAACTTCTCCAAACGTGGCGTTCATTCGGAACACCACGTTATCTTATTGGAATTCTTTGATACTACTCTACCCACTGTCATTCACAATCGAGGTTGGGAATCTCTATGTGAGATACCTGTGAGTTGTCCTTCTATGATCATACAGGAGTTTTTCTCCAATATGCACGGTTTTGATTCTTTGTGCCTCAATTTATTACTTCTGTTTGAGGTACACGTATAGTAGTCACTATGGAGCTTATCTCCGATGTGCTACATGTTCTGAGGGTATCTCATCCTGATTACCCCAGATGTCCAAGTTTGAGGACTATGTCCAAAGACTATCTTCTGTCTCACTTTTGTGAGACACCTTCTTCATGGGGTGATCATCAAAACACCTCATGCTCGAGCTTTGCAAAAGGTTCGAGGTTCCTTAACATGGTGATAACATTTGTTCTCCATCCCTTATCTCACTATAACTCTATTACCGAGCCTCGTGCTCAATTTTTTCTTTCCCTCATTGAGGACTTTACTTTCCCTCTCATTTCATTCTCTCTCTCATGGATGTTTATAGAGATACGATGACCTGTGATAAGCTTATCTTTCCTTCTGCTATCACAAGGATTATTCGCCACTCCTTTGCCTCTTATCTCGAGTCTCCTCACTTCACCATCATAGGTGCCATCAGCGCGGTATCCATTAGACGGAGTGAGGCCTAGCTTCTACCAAAGCAGCCATGGACCGAGATGGCGACTCCTCTAGCCTCTTCCACTCCATCCACCTCCGCTCCCTCTTCTTCGAGTGGTGGTGTGACACTAGCGACCATCATGGCGCAGCTTGAGTACATGGATGCTCGCCTTGACACTCTCAGTGATAATTTGTGTCAGGTAAACACCCGTGTTAATCGTATCGCACGATGACAGGCTCACATGTGTGGCTTTTTCGCATCTCCATCTCCCTCTCCATCTCCATAGGCTTTTCGAGCATGAAGACGATAACGATGGCTCCGATGATGATGATGATGATGATGATAAGGATGAGGATGAAGATGCTAGCCCTTCTAGTGACGAGGAGATGACTGCATCTCGATGACTTGCCCTTTGTCATTCGTGACAAAAAGGGAGAGTAGTTTTGGGTATGAAAGCAATCATGTATTTAGAGGGAGAGTTAGCATAGGACATTTTTGTTAGGGGGAGTGTTCTTTTTGTTTATGAGGGATGTAGTAAGGACTTATGTATCTTTTCTTTTCTTTCCCTTTTAGATACATTACCTTTTTGTACATTGGTCTTGTGACCACTTAGTGATATCAAACATTGTATTTATCTTATATGTATATATATATATATATTTGATGTTGTTATCATTCTTCACCTATCTCTCCATGTGTTGTTTCTTTCTCTCTTTATACACATGTTTCTTATTATGTATGCAATTTTTTATTTCTGTTTCACACTAAGATGCCTTGATGAGTTTTGTTTAAAATGATTCAGAAATACAAATTGTCAAAATCTTCCATGCCATGAACTATCTTCTTGCAAAAATTTTCAAGAGTTTGTGTTAGGATAGATTTTATTGTATTTAACAAGTAATTATGAGTTGAGTGATTTATAACTTCTCTTGTATTTCGTTTATTTGTTGTGGTTTTATCACAGATTGCCAAAGGGGGAAATTGTTAGGACATATGTGGAACATGTTAAGAACATATGTCATATAGAATTGGCTAATCCTTTGACAAAACGCACTTTACTTATAATTGAGTAGATCTAGAATGTGTTTAATACTTCAAAGAATAAGAGTTCAAGTCTAGTATTAAAGTCATGCAAATCTCTCCAAGAATCAAGTGAAGAAGTGTTGTTCATTAAAGTTCGACAGATGTATCTATCGAGATTTAATATTTGAAGCTCAACAGATAGCTCGATAGCTGTATCTATTGAGAATTACGAAATTCAAATTTTCAGATCTAATTTCATGCATATCCATGTGCATTTTTGTAGAGTTTCTTTTCTCACAACCCTAGACATATAGAAAGATTATTTTACGGGCCGTCAAGGGTGATGCAACTTGATGCAAAGTGATTATTCACTCAAATTGTGATCGGATACAATTTGCCTTAGTTCATCTTTCTCTTAAAGAAGCTGCTACATTTGTGCGCCAAGGGTTTTGTAACCAATGAGCTTCTTGATCTTCATCGTGTGGATGAACTGAAAAACTTAGCAGCCAACATCTTTCTTAAGTTGGTGTGTTAGTCACGTACTTGGATCTGTGCATCGATTGGTTAGTCACGTACTGAGAGCCTTGCATTGAAAGGAGAGATTGTCACTACATTACAAGTCCAACAAGGTATTAAGGTAAGGGTTCAACTATAGGTTGGTATAAGATACTAGGATTCTTTTACTTGTAACCGAATAATAGTGGATTCTCAGGAGTGGTGACCTTAAATTCACCTGGTGAGGTTTTGCCTTGGTGGTTTTCCCCATTCGTAAAGAAATCACCCGTGTTAAATTTATTTTCCGCTACATTTAGTTATTTGGTAATTTGTTTGTACTACCACGCTTATTGCATGTAATTGAGTCCAATTAATTTCACTTAACTAAATTAATTGATTAAATTACCAAAAGAGTCAATATATTCTTGGCCTATAAATATATTCAGGTACTATTTTTATTAAAAAATTTATAATTTAAATTTCACAATGATTACTCTAAAAAAAAAATATTCTTGAAGGTGCGCCCCTAGATAACCTAGGCCTTATTATTCGTGTGATTCATTCAAAGTCCTCTTTCAGGAGTAAAAATGTGTTTCCACCGACTTTCTTTAAAGACGTTATTTTGCCAAGAACTTCCCCACTTCCTTCGCTATAGTGTTGTTATGGAAAATAATAATGGCCACTGGGTGTAAATTTCAATTTTTAAAACATTGGACTTGACCTGAACAAATGCGGACAAAAAAATTGAATGTGAGACGTAGCAATAGGTTTAAAGATTGCCAACAACTTTGTGACTTTGTGGTTTAGGGAAAAAAAAAAAAAAATTGTAATTTTATGACACTACCCTCCTAATACGCCCAATGCGGAGATGCTTTCCTTATAATTATTATCATCTTAAAATTTGTTTTTGACAAATCAACGAGGGGGGTAATAATAATAATAATAATAATAATAATAATAATAAACAAAAAAGGGTAAGAAAGATATACAATAAAATATTTAGATCATGTTTAGCTCCGTCCTAACAAACAAGAATAATATTGTCATATTTTATTATGCCACAAAATTAACAGATACTTTAAAGATATTTGTGGGGGGAAAAAGGCCCAATCTAACATAGGGGGCCTAGAGCCCCATGTAAAGGCTACTGTGCGTCCGAAGAGAAGGAGAGGCAAGGGCAAGGCCCATCTGGAAGAGGGACCTCCAGAGAGAAAGGTGATTACAATCCGAAGAGGTCGCCTTTTGTCTGAAGAAGTTATACTCCTCTGACACGAATAGTATGGATCAATTGAACGTATAAAATGTCAAGATGATCTTCCGAGGACTCCTCCTGATCAAGATAAGTTCTGAGTACACTTGGAGACGATAAGGATGAAGAAATATCTAAAAGGAAAGCTGCTACCACCGTATTTAATGCTCTGCAGCAACTTTTCTGGCTACATTTATGTGGAGAAGACCCCTGAACGGTGTATCCTCACCTACCGCCACTCACACAGAGTTAAAGGAGATACTTGACATGACATATACTCAAGTGGACTTACGGATGAGGTACAAGTGGAAGATGGAGATGAGGAGAAGGGAGGTTATATAAAAGAAAGAAGCTCCTGAGGAAAGGAGAGGAAGAAAAAGAAGAGAAAAGAAAAGAATAAGAGCTTTATTGTAACCCTAAGATCTGTATTCACCACATAGTCAATAATATAGCTCTTCGGACACCCATTATTTACGCGTAAATTCATGTTGGTTTGTGCTTGGGGGTTGTGATTAATTGTTGTCGATTCCATAATCAACCTAGCTCTTTCACCCATACTTTACAAATTCATTGTTTTAGGCTTGAGCCACAAATCCTAACCCCATAATTGGCGCCGTCTGTGGGAAGAGCTTGAGTGTAAGGGGAACCAATAGCAGTTGGTTATGGCCAAACCAGGGCAACAACTGGCAGAATCTGGGGCATCCCAACATATAGACCATTTTCTCAATTTGGAGCGGAGACAAGATCGTGAAGGCAGTGTGCATACTACACACACTGAGCGAACTCAACCTCGTGGCGGAAGTCATGTGTCTCATGCAGAGAAGAATAGCATGCAAATAGAGATTGAAAGGTTAAGAAGGGAGTTGCACCATGCGAAAAGAAAACGTACTGCCTCGTATTCTGATGACGACTCGGGTGACGAACAAGACATCACTTATGAACAAAGGTCTCGAACTCCAATCAGTGAATCTTTTTCATATGAGGATGAACACCCTCGCAAGAAGCAACCTCAAAGGCCATCACATGGAGGGGTGGGAAATGATGCCATGAGCAAGGCTTTGAATCAAATCTCCAGGTCACCTTTCACGCGCAGGATTGAAGGAGAAAAACTTCCTCAGCGTTTTAACCAGCCAACCTTCACTATTTACAACGGTAAAACGAACCCTGTGGAACATGTGAGCCATTTTAACCAAAGGATGGCTTTCTACTCCAGAGATGAAGCTCTGATGTGCAAGGTATTCCCTTCTAGTCTTGGACCCGTGGCAATGAGGTGGTTCGACAACCTGAAAGCAGACTCCATCAATTCCTACCAAGAGCTCACTCAAGCTTTTGGTTCACATTTTGTCACATGCCAAAGGCTGGCCAGGCCCTTGTCTTCTCTGCTATCCTTGAGCATGCATGAAGGTGAGTCCCTTAAGGCGTATTCGAATAGATATTGGGAGATGTTTAATGATATGGAGGGCAACTTTGATGCAATGGCCCTAGACACGTTTAAGCTGGGTCTTCCCACTGAGCATGGTTTAAGGACATCCTTGTCCGGTAAGCCTGTCACTAACATGCATCAACTTATGGACCATATTGAAAAATATAAAAGGGTTGAAGAAGATCAGCAGCAAGGGAAAGGTAAGGATAAGGTTATCCCTCAGGACAGGAAGGACTTCAGGTCGGATCGTTACAACAACAATAAGCCGCGGAGAGATTTCGCTGGGCAGTCGGGGTCAACAAATGCTCAAGCAGTCAATACAGTGTTCAAGGAGCCAGTTCATTAAGTTCTAGAAAAGATCAAGAATGAATCATTCTTTAGGTGGCCAAGTAAAATGGTAGGGAACCCTGAGAGACGCAATCACAATCTCTATTGTCAATACCACCAAGACCATGGGCATGCCACTAAAGACTGCAGAAGTTTGTGGGATCATTTGGACCAGTTGGTCCGTGAGGGCAGGTTGAGGCACCTTTTTCACCACTCCAATAGCTGAGGAGGTCAAGTGAATTTTGAGTCCGAGAAGAGAGATTCTACGAAACCTCCATTAGGTACTATTAACGTCATTTTCGCAGCGCCAGGAAGAACAGGGTCCTGGTCGTCCAAAGTTATGTCAGTGGCTCGGCTACCAGCAGGGGATATTGGCCGAGATCCGAGGAGCTCTAGACAGGCTGTCCCGCCCGTTTTAGGCTTTTCGGACGAAGATAAAGCTGGAACCATTCAACCTCACGACGATGCTTTGGTAGTCACACTTAGGATCGGGGGATATGATGTGAAGAGGGTGATGGTGGACCAGGGTAGCGCGGTGGAGATTATGTATCCTGACCTCTACAAAGGGCTGAACCTCAACCTTGATGACTTAACTCCATACTGTTCTCCCCTGGTTGGCTTCGAGGGGAGGATGGTCACCCCGAAAGGACAGATACGGCTGCCCGTACAGACTGGCTCAGAAGTAGTTGAGGTGGACTTCATTGTTGTAGATGTTTATTCCCCTTATACGGCAATTGTAGCCAGACCTTGGTTACACATGCTAGGGGTTGTTTCCTCCACTCTGCATCAAAAAGTTAAATATCCATCCGAAGGGGGCGTTTGTGAAATCCGCGGAGATCAATCCTCGGCTAGGCAATGTTTGGTGGCTGCCATACGGCACGAGCCTGAGACTGAATCCTCAGCCAGGGCGAGGGGAGACTTATAGCAGTTAAGAGGTCGGTTATCACCCGTCGAAGATCTTGATGAAGGCGCTAAATGCGAGGACTTAGTGCAAGTTTTAATTGGGAGCAATCCTGAAAGATACTTTCAAATCGGGTCTCAGATACCTCAACCAGAAGGAAGAGCTAATTGATTTCCTTAAAAGAAATATTGACGTATTCGCCTGGAGTACTTACGAAACCCCAAGAGTGGATCCAGAGTTCATTTGCTATCATTTGAGGGTCAACCCACTGAGTGTACCCAAGAAGCAACCTCCTCGACGGCCATCCAAAGAGTATGCGGATGCAGTCAAAGAAGAAGTGATGAAGTTCAAACAAGCTGGGGCTATTAAAGAAGTTTTTTATCCCGAGTGGTTGGCAAATACTGTGGTGGTAAAGAAGAAGAGCGGAAAGTGGAGAGTTTGTGTAGACTTCACGGACTTAAATAAGGCTTGTCCTAAGGATCCTTTCCCTATGCCGAAGATTGATCAATTAGTAGATGCTACTGTTGGCCATCCTCGGATGAGTTTCTTGGATGCTTTCCAAGGTTACCATCAGATACCGTTAGCCCCAAATGACCAAGAGAAAACCGCTTTTGTTACCCCCATTGGTAATTACCATTATAAAGTGATGCCATTCGGTCTGAAAAATGCAGGTTCTACTTATCAGCGAATGATGACCAAGATGTTTGAATCACAACTAGGCAAAAGTGTTGAGGTCTGTATAGACGATATGGTGGTAAAAAACAAAGTTATTTCTGAGCATGTGAAGGACCTAGATAACGTTTTTGAAACACTGAAGAGACACAAGTTGCGCTTGAACGCCTCGAAATGTTCATTTGTTGTGGGATCAGGCAAATTTTTGGGTTACATGGTAACGCACAGGGGAATTGAGGTCAATCCCAATCAGATAAAGGCTATTCAAAATCTGCAACCTCCTTGAAATCTGAAAGAAGTTCAGAAGTTAACAGGGATGGCAGCTGCTTTAAATCGATTCATCTCCAGGTCCGCGGATAGGTGCAAACCCTTTTTCTCGCTGATCAACAAGTGGAAGGGATTTGAATAGACTAAAGAATGTGCCTCAGCTTTCCAACAACTTAAAGATTACTTGGGTCGGCCACCGATTATGCCTAGCCCTGAGCTAGATGAGATCTTATTTGCCTATATCGCCGTGGTTCCCCATGCTGTAAGTCTAGTGTTGGTAAAAGTGGATCAAGGTATACAAAGGCCGATTTACTGTGTGAGTAAGTCTCTACATGAGGCTGAGATCAGATACTTGCCACTAGAAAAAGCTATTTTGGCAATAGCACTTGGAACATGAAAGTTGCCCCACTATTTCCAAGCACACACTGTCGTTGTGCTCACGCAACTCCCGCTTAAGACGGTACTTCGAAGTGCCGACTACACTGGGAGGATAGCTAAGTGGGGCACTATCTTAGGGGCTTTTGATATCAAGTATATGCCTCGCACTTCAGTTAAAGGGCAGATCCTTGCGGATTTAGTGGCCGAGTTCATGGAACCCAGCTTGGAAGAAATAACAACAGAGAGAGACATGGATGGAAAATCGATTGGCATGATTTCTCAACAAGATCCTGCCCGCTGGGAAGTATATGTGGACGGCGCTGCGAACCAAAAAGGTTCTGGAGTAGGGTTAGTCTTGATATCTCCAGAGTGGATCATCATTGAAAAGTCATTAAGGCTGGATTTCGGTGCAACCAATAATGAGGCAGAGTACGAAGCCCTATTGATAGGAATGTCTATGGTCCGAAGAATGGGAGGAAAGGCAGTGGAGTTATTCTCGGACTCAAGATTAGTTGTGGGCCAAGTACAGGGGGAGTTTGAAGCGAAGGATGAGAGAATGCAAGGATACTTGAATCGAGTCAAACGTCTGTAGTCGAAATTCGAAGTTTTCAGTTTGCTACATGTTCCTAGAAGCAGCAACGCACATGCAGATTCTTTGGCCACACTAGCCACCTCTTCGAAGCAAAATTTATCAAGAGTTATCCTCGTCGAGGATTTCCATGAGCCCACCAGGACAGGAGGGGATGCAATTCGAGTCTACCAGATCCAAGACAGTCTCTGCTGGATGGACCCTATAATCAAATTCTTGAAAGATGACATTTTGCCGGAAGAACGGGGGGAGGCTGACAAAATTCGAAGGAAGGCAACCAGATTTTGGCTGTCCGAGGACCAAAAATTATACAAACGATCCTATTCGGGACCATACCTATTGTGTATTCATCCAGAGATGGCTGAGTCGCTACTAGAAGAGTTGCATGAAGGAATTTGTGGGAGTTACACGGGAGGTAGGTCTCTGGCTCACCAAGCCATTACCCAAGGGTATTGATGGCCGAACATGCAAAAAGAAACCCATGATTATGTAAAGAAGTGCGATCAATATCAACGATTTGCGCCGAACATACACCAACTAGGTGGAGTCCTCAACCCACTATCTAGTCCGTGACCGTTTGCACAGTGGGGTTTGGATATAGTGGGTCCATTCCCAAAGGCCGTAGGAAACAGGAAGTACCTTCTGGTCGACACAGACTATTTCACCAAATGGGTTGAAGCTGAACCTCTGGCCAATATCCGAGACGTAGATGTGCAAAGATTTGTGTGGAAGAATATCATTACTCGTTTTGGAGTCCCTCATACTCTCATCTCAAACAACGGCTTACAGTTCGACAGTAATGCGTTTCGAAATTATTGTAGTGAGCTGGGAATCACGAATAGATACTCTACCCCTGCCTACCCTCAGGGGAATGGGCAAGCTGAAGCAGTTAACAAAGTCATAGTTAATGGATTGAAGAAAAGGTTGGACGATGCGAAGGGCAAATGGGTTGATGAGTTGCCACATGTGCTTTGGGCTTACAGAACTACGCCTTGCAAATCTACTGGAGAGACCCCTTTTTCGATGACTTATGGCGCTGAAGCTATCATTCCTTTGGAGATGGGGTTCCCAACTCTAAAAACTAGCTCGTTCAGTCTGACCAGCAATGATATACTTTTAGAAGCAGGCTTGGATTTGATCGAAGAAAGGAGAGAAAATGCAATGGTTCGACTAGCACATTACCAGCAGAAACTCAGGCAGGGCTATGATGCCAATGTAAAGATAAGGCCCCTAGAACCCGAGGATTTGGTACTCAGGAAAGTTGTTGGCACTGCGAAAAACCCAACCTGGGGGAAATTAGGACCAAACTGGGAAGGGCCATATCGTATTATTTCAAGGGCTGGCATTGGGGCATATTTCCTGGAGGACTTGGATAGTCATGTAATACCACGCCCCTGGAATGTAAATAACCTCAAAAGGTACTATTATTAATCGAATCATTTCTTTGGTTACTATGATAACTTGTCATTCTTAATTGTTCTCCAAATGTTTAAACTTAAATCCAATCATACCTGTAGTCCTCGGACCAGATGATTTGGGTTAGTTAACACTCCTTGTTCTCTAAGTGTTTAAACTTAAACCCAATCATGCCTGTAGTCCTCAGACCAGATGATTTGGGTTAGTTAACACTCCTTGTTCTCTAAGTGTTTAAACTTAAATCCAATCATGTCTGTAGTCCTCGAACCAGATGATTTGGGTTAGTTAACACTTCTTGTTCTCTAAGTGTTCAAACTTAAATCCAATCATGCCTGTAGTCCTCGGACCAGATGATTTGGGTTAGTTAACACTCCTTGTTCTTTAAGTGTTTAAACTTAAATTCAATCATGCCTGTGGCCCTCGGACCAGTTGATTTTTAGTTAGTTAATACTTTTGTGTTGCTATTAATACTGAAGGTTAACTTTAGAATGAATCTTGCCTGACATTCTTAACTGTGCTTAATATCAACTCTAACCTATGCTAATATTCTTAGTGTACGTGCAAAAAGATCTATCCAACTTTTATAATACTTGTTATGTTCATCACTTAACAGCAACTTTTATGTATTGTCCTCTTCGGAATCAATCTTAATTATATATATTATCGACAGGATAGAGTGATTATGTTTGCCTATGTTACCATAATTACAAAGTGAAGTTACTTGTAGCAAAAGTAAGTCATATGGTATGCAACAAATACACCAAAAGTAAAAGGAAAACTATTTCATTGATCAAAATAGGATAGTTTACAATCCCTTACATAGAGGGAGAACAAGAGTAAGAAAATAGTAAAAAAAAAAAAAAAAAAAACAACTAAAATCTAAATGTCTAAGCTTTTGCTAGGGCCTGGTTCTTAGGCTCTGAGGATGTTTTCTTTTTTTCCAAGCCCTTGCCCATATCCTTGGGTGGCTCAGTTGGGGTGCTCCGATCACCTGGCTGGCCAGAATCCTTGGGAGGCTCAAGGGTGGTTGGGAGAGCTTGGCTGACCAAGGGTTGCTCCGAGACCTCTGGGAGTTGTGTTGGAGGAGGGGGATCAGACTCTGGGAGCTCTCGGATGTCCGGGTCGTAATAAATGCTCCTAGGCAGCCTCAATTCCAAGTCAGCAGATACCCCAGCAGCATCCAGCACCTTGCCCCATGTTATATCACAGTAGTCCCAGCCCACCGAGGCAAACTGCTCAGTAAGACCTTTTTCTGTCACCTCCACTCCCAGTTGGTAGGCAGCTTTCTTTTCGGCCTCGGTCGCCTCCTTGGCCAGCTGAGCGTCCCTCTAAGCCTACTTGGTAGCCTCCCGGGCCTTCTGGAGTTCGGTGCAATGTTCCTTCACAAGAGCTTTCTCAGATGCCAGATTGTTCTGGGTGTCATTTAGCAGCTTGCGTTGGACTTCGGCCTGGGTCTCAGTATTTCCTAGGTCACCCCTTTTAGCTGGTCCGGGATCTGAGAGACCTCTTCCTTTAGGCTGCCCAATGCTTTTTCCGCCTCGGACCTAAAGTGGGCCTCCGCTTGGGCTTCAACGTAGGCTTTTCGGTTCCACTCTTCGGCCATGAAGACTTGCTGGGTAATCTGAACAGTAAAGTAAAAGAATTAGCATAAAATATAGAAAATTAATATGCCAACCGAAGAGCTGGATAAGCACGCTTACCATGGCCAGGTCCCTCTTCAGGGACATGAAAAGTTCATACTGGCTAAAGCGCCTGTATGACTCCATGTTTCGGGGGAGGAGCAGTGGTTGCTCCAAAGCTTCATCTATCAGCCCCGCTCTACCCCCATCATAGTTCCTAATAGAGGTCTCCCAGGAAAAGAGAACGCCATCCAGTTCCAATCTGGGAGACCACGTGCGTTGCCCTCGGCGCATGTCAGCCGCAGGAGGCTCCTCCCTACTCTCCAAGGATGAGGCCCTCTTGCTCCGGTGGTCCCTTACCACCTTCTGTTGCTTTATGGTCTTTGGTGGTACCACCACCTCCCGCTCCTCAGGCTCGAGAGGCCTCTTTTTCTTTAGGTCTGGTATTGGTTTCAAGGCCGGATCAGGACCCTGAGGTGGGGGTGGAGGTGGAGGTAAGTTCACCACTAGTCGAGAAGTCCCCGTCCCCTTGGACTCAGCCTTCTTACCCCTTGTCTTCAGCAGAAACTTTAAGTCAGACATCTCTTCTTCCTTCGAAGAATCCTCAGGGAGAGTAGTTAGCAAAAGTGGTGGGCGGACATTGGATTGCCTGTCGGCCTCATCCTCGGAATCTGTGGAGGGTATTACCTGCACTCCCCCTGAAACTTTCTCTTCAAATCTAAACTTGTCTATTTGTTCCTCTAGCGAAGAGGATGAAGAGCCGACCCTTTCTCCTACGACCACCGGCTCAATGGGAACTTGTTGAACTGGTCAGATTAGCAATGGAATGCCCTGTGGGTTGGGGTGTGGAACAGGCTCAAGGTCGTATGGCGCTAAAAAGTGTCGTCGAGAGACGTCTATTCGCCGAAGCCGGTGATCACCTTGTGTAATGGCGTTGCCGGCTGGCTGGATATCTGCTTTCTTGGGCGTATAGCCGAGTATAAGTGGGATGGACCGGAGCTGTCCGTCTTCACTCACGAATATCTCCGAGCGTAGTGGATAATTAAGGGTGGTGGTGTTGGTAAGGCTGAGCCGAGGAGTAGTATGTGCCTTATCTGTAAACAAACAAACAGACTCGGTCAGGAGATTGAAATATGATGGCATAAAAAACAGGTTATGAAGAATGAAGACCCTAAGAGCATTCGCATCAGTGTGTTTATTTTACACATTCATTTTTACACTAAAAACTTACTTTTTCTATTTTACACATTCACTTTTACAAAACACCCACATCAATTTATTTATTTTACAAGTTATTTCAATAAAATATTCATTACACTCTATTTTTTTATTATTTGTTTTTACCTACCTCCCTTAAATACCCGCGCCCTCTCTCTCTCTTTCATTTTCTGGTTTCTTTCACGCTCTCACTCTCTTTCTCTCTAAACCCACTCTCTGGTCTTCTCTTCCAACCCACTCTCTAGTCTTCTCTTCCAACCCATCCACCACAGCTCCGACCATCAAACGCCACCGATCCACCACCCTCCACCACCGAAGTGCCGCATCAACAATCTCCACAGCCCCGCATCACCGATCCACCATAAACCCATCCGCCACAACTCCGACCACCAAACGCCACCGATCCACCACCCTCCACCACCGAAGCTCCGCATCAACGATCTCCACAGCCACGCATCACCGATCCACCATAAACCCATCTGCCACAGCTCTGATCACTAAACGCCACCGATCCACCACCAAATCTCCACCACCGAAGCTCCGCATCACCGATCTCTACAGCCGCATCACCGATCCACCACCAAATCACAAAACCCATCCGCCACAGCTCCGATCCGCATCGCCGATCTCCGATCTGCATCGCCGATCTCCGATCTGCATCGCCGATCTCCGATCTCCGTGTTTGTGTATCTGTGTTTTTTTTTTTTTTTTTTTTTTTTTTTTTTTTTTAAAGCAAGTGTATCTCTGTTTTGTGTGTTGATTTGTCTGGATGTGTTTGTGTTTTGATTTGTCTGGATGTGTTTGTGTGTTGATTTTTCTGGTTGTGTGCATCTTAGGAAAAAGAGGAAGATGAGATACTGAGTTTGTTGAGCCGGAGAAGAGAGAGAAAAAAACGAGCGAATGGAAATGAATAAATTATTCTTTACATGAGCTACAGTAGCCGTGTATATTTACACGGTTACTGTAGCTCGTGGAAAGAAATAGACATTTTTATACACTTTTAGAAGAGCTGATGGAGTGCATTTTTGAGCAAAAATGTGTAAAAATTGATGTTTACATGATTTTACATGACTTTAAACACACTGATGCGAATGCTCTAAGACTATTGTTAGAAATCCTAAGTTTAGGAAGTCACACATGGCTCTCCTGGCTCGGTTGGACAGTGTAGACCGTCATGCCATGCGCTCGAGATGATTAAATAGTCGTCTTTCATCCCTTTATTTGATTTGGGAAGGCAGGAGAATAATCTAATGATATCGGATCTGGATTTAAGGTAGTATCCCACCCCTTTTTGGCTATGACATTCATACATATATGTCAGGTCATGCCAGGTTAGCCCTAATCCTAATTGTTGGTTCAAGGCATCGATAGCTCCTAGTATCCTAAAGGTGTTAGGCGCGCACTGCTCAGGAGAGAGCCTGTGGTTGCGAAGGTATTTCAAGGTGATGGAACCCATTGGGAGGGTCATTCCCCCTTCGATGAAGGCTATCATTGGGATTACGACCTCTCCCTCTCTTAGGGCCGTTAGTATCCACTCCGGAGGACAATATTTCAGATTCACCCCCCGCGGTATACCATAATTTTGCTTAAATTCCTCTATCAACGCCGGACTATCGACGAGATGTTGAAATTTGCCCATTCTTAGAGAGTGATTGAAGCAGTGGACAGGAAATGGGTTTCGAAGGTAGAAAATGCTAGCTGAGAAGAAAATAAAGGACCAAGAGATGCCGAAACTTACACAGACAAGAGTGGAGAATAATCCCTGGACTCGAAATGGACCCTTGGTGGATCCTAGAAGAAAAGAACATAGAAAATCGAAGAAGCTTGAAGGGTTTTGAATGAAAGAGCTCGCTAGGTATTCTGAGGATGCATAAAGTAAAGAAAAATAACCTCCTCTGAGGGTTTATATACGGGGACAGGTGAAAGGGTGTAATTCATCCCGTCCAAATCCCGAAGAAGAACCCTGTCCGTTGGATCAACAACCCACCGTTGGATGCAAAAGATAAAACGCTGCCTAGAATAATTAATACAACGCTTTGGGAATACGAAACTGACAGCGGCAATAATGAAGCCCTTGTCTCCATGCCCGCGCACGTGTAAACTGGCGTATTTACGAATTCTTTCTTTTAAACTTTTTTTATTTTTATTTCTTTTTCCTTACGTGGTAGGTCAAAATCTTATTCTTTCTCCTCTAATTCGAGGGAAAAATTAAAATTTTAAGGGGCTATTGTGGGGGGGAAAAAGGCCCAATCTAACATAGGAGGCCTAGAGCTCCATGTAAGGATTACTGTGCGTTCGAAGAGAATGAGAGGCAAGGGCAAGGCCCATCTGGAAGAGGGACCCCCAGAGAGAAAGGTGATTACTGTGGACGACTAAATTTCTCGGTTCGAAATAAGTCAAACAAGTAAAGATAGTGTCACAAATGTGAATTTGTATTGAATATATGTGTGGTACAATTCTCTGTTGATTACAAAAGAGTTATCCTCTGATTCGATCTCCTTGAAAGATTTGTTAATTGGATTTGTGGTAATGTGATTTTCACTTGAACATAAAGTATCCTTCAATTTGGCTGAAGGATGGATCGAAGATTGTTGAAACGGAATTACAATGAATCTCTGGCTATGAGCTTGTTAGAAATCCTTTGTTCTTCACGTTCTTCGTGTTCTTCGTGTNAGGAATAAGTGGACGATGGGGATGATGGGGAAGGAGGTTATATAAAGGAAAGAAGCTCCTGAGAAAGGAGGGAGAAGAAAAACAAAAAAGCTTTATTGTAACCCTAAGATTTGTATTCACCACGTAATCAATAATATGCCTCTTCGAACACCACTTCTTTGCGTGTAAATTCATGTTGGTTTATGCTTGAGAGTTGTGATTAATTGTTGTCGATTCCATAATTAACCTAGTTCTTTCATCCATTCTCTACAAATTCATTGTTTTGGGCTTGGGCCACAAATCCTAACCCTACATAATATATTTTAAATATATATTAAATATGGGTGGGTCGGGTCGGGTTTGACGGGTGTGTAATTTTATGATCCAAACCCAACCCGACCCACTATAAAAAAAAATTTTGTAACCCAACCCAACCCACCAAGCCCTAAAAACCGACCCAACCCGGGGGTTGGGTTTGGCGGGTCGGTGGGGGGTTTTTTACACACCCATAATTTAAACAAACAAAAAACGATTGTCCTCTCTGCCGAACAGTATTAATCAACTTGCCCATAAATTAAGTCCATCTCATTAAATACATTATGACGTTATCCTTTCCTCATTTTTTTTTCTTTTTTAATTTGTTCCATAAAAAAATAATAAATAAATAAATAAAAAAGCCAAAAAAAAAATAGTCACAATAGAAGATAAACGACAACTTTTTTTTTTCCTTCAAATTTTAACCTTCAAGCAAGAGTTAAATACAGTACTTAGGTATTGTTCTTTAGGTTCTTTTTTTAAGATTCTGCCACATGAATTTTTTTTTCTCATAAAATGAAAGTGTATTTTTTAGTTAAATAGCCACATAACTGAATCTTAAGAAGGGAACTTAAAGAACAGCATATAAGGTACTGTTCTTAGATTTTGTCCTTAACCCCCATTTTGTCCCACTGTGCACTACCAAAATTATTTTCATTGGTATTCTAATGCAACCAAACATAAAAATTTTAAAAATTAAACCCCAAAAAAAAAAATCTAGGATTGCCTTGCTTTGCTTCGCCCAGTCATTTTTTCTCTCTCTTAGGACTAAAACACTAATCAACAAATTGCGTAGTCATCTTTAGCAAAACAACCAGGAAATAATTTCCATCTCATGATTTCCACCATTCTCCTCTATCAACTCAATCTTCTTTTCTGTGATCTCTTCATCAACTTTTTGAAGAGTATTATTTTCAAGTTTTAATTCAACAACTTGTTACAAGTCTTGATATTTTTCAGCCATTTCAAGATTTTCTTCAATTGATGGTTGAAAGTAGAGTTCATTATTATAATTCCTTAGTCTAAACTTTTTGACTAAAAATCTGACTTTATATATGACAAAATTACACCATAATGCAAGGAGAAATATTTGATCATAAGCATCTTTTTCATCATTGGCCATGAACAAATTTTTCTTAACCTTATGTTTGTTCCCACCAATCTAAAGGCATACCAACTAAGCTTTAACATTTCTTTCCTCAAGAATATTAATATAGTCAAAGAAATCCTCAAGAATATTCATATTAGTCCCCTCACTACCTACATAACTAACGGAGGTATGATGTGCCAAATTTTGAGTGACATAGTATCAAATTTAATATTAAAAAATTAAAACACAAAATCATACCCATTTCACACTAACCCATTAACAAATTACAAGGAACTATTTGACACACAAATAAAAGGTTAAGGACTAAAATGAAATATTTGAAAGGTGGTGGACCATTTTGAAATATAAGGTAAAGATTGAGGACCTAAAGAGTAATTAAACCTAAAAAATAAAACACCACTAACTCATCTAACTAACATATATGGCTTTTTTTTTTTTTTTTAAATCAAACAGAAACACTACACGCATGTAATAGAAACAAAGAGAAAATTAATTAGAGGTATTTATATAAAATAAATAATTTTATAATTTATAAGAACAAAAAAATGGTTATGAAATTTGTGGGGTCAGAATATAGGCAGCCTCGGCCCACCTCAAACAAGGCCCAGAGGCCCATGCCGAGGATGCATGCGGGGTTCGAGGATAAAAGTACGGCGTCCAGCCCCCAAGGAACATATCCGAGGACAACCCCGTCCTTGGACATCTGAGACCTTAGAAATACACAAGCACCATTCCATCAAAGAGGGGTCTTCTTGAATATCCGAGGAGGAAATGGCAAGCGCCACGTGTCGGCAACGGGAGCACAGTGAAGGAGCAAATCTAAGGCGAGCTATCACCTCTACATTAAATGCCCTCAACTAACGTCCTGGCCGCATTAATGAGGATAAAACTCCTGAACAGTGCTGACTTGGATGCTGCAACCCACAGGAGGAATGGGAATGCGGCTGATGGGACAGGCTCTCAAGTGGTGGCCTGGCTAATCAACAAATGTAGGGTTAGGATCAGTTGAGAGAGGTGTATATAATGTAAGGAGTCTCCCTTGAAAGAGGGACGAAAAATCTGAATTAAGGAGTGTTGTAGCAACTTGTATTCTCTCAATCCTTGTAATCAATCTTCAAAGAAATAAGAAGAACCCCAAGCACCAGAAGGCAAGTCCGAGGAGCATTATTGTGCAACCCAATTCATGTTTAGGTTGTTAAACTCACGACCAACCATGCATGGCAGTTGCATTCTTTACTAGGGCCTAATTCTTGAGCCCACTCTCTATAAATTCATTGAAGGGCAAGCTGGGCTTGGGTTTGCTCTCTCAACCCGTAGAAGTGCTCAAACCTGGTCCCTACAAAATTCAAATGTGGCAATCTAAGTAAGGCTTATTTTTAACAGATGATAAGATCCTCAACTTTTTTTTTTCTTTTTTTTTGTGAAGTGATAACAATCCTCAATTTTAATGATTAAAAAAAAATTATGTTAGTACTTAGTAGTAGAATTTTTTACATTAAGAGAGACCTCAAAATCTCATTCTTCAACACGCTCAATACTATTGTTTAAATAACAATGCAAAGTCACAGCAGCAATTGCTTAGAACTTTCAGCAAAAATGATTAATTTTTTTTTCTTTTAAAGAAAGATATTATCTTTGATCGTCTCTTTTCCACACTTCAATCAAGCAGATGTAATGAATCTTAGTTTTTTTTTTTTTTTTAATGTTATTAATTTCATTTTGGACCTCATTTCGGTTTGTCTAGTGAAATAAAATATTTCGATACCGGTCTATTTCGACATATTGGTTCAAAATGTTTCGGGTCTTAAAAAAAAATTTCTTATACAACATTAATATATATATATATATATATCTATATTGAAGTGGATTAAAAAACTAAGTGAATATTATTTTCACTTAATAATTGTGGCATTCTTGTAAATAAAAAATAATTTAGGATTATTTTTTAAATTGACACTTGTGGCATTCTTGTAAATAAAGAAGAATCCAAGATTTTTTTTTTTTTTAAGATATATTAGCCCATTAGCATAGGTCCAACCCTAATTCTACTTTGTGTACAAGTCAAGTCTTCTACTTGTACTAGAAGTCTATTAGTCTAGGGTTTAGTCTACTATATATACACATGTTATGATTCATTGTAACACAGAATATGTATTAAACTATAATATATTATTGATGTAATCCTTTAGGATTTCCTCAGTGAATATAGGCCGTTAGGCTGAACCACGTAACCCTGTGTATTATTGTGTTCTATACTTTATGCTTTTGCTTCCGCTTCCGCATTAATACTAGCATATTCAACCTAGTGTATCAATGCTAATATTTAACATTTTTTTAATGCATGCTGTTGGAAATTTAGACCCCTTAAACACACAGATTGCGTAGCCTAGATTAATTAGCCAAGTTGTTACTTAGTCAAATTATGCAATTCTAGGTTAAAACAATCAAATAATCATATCAAGATATAAAGCAGCGGAATAATAAATAACACAAGATATGATCACCCAGGAAACCACTCGGTAAAAACCTGGGGAGGATTTGACCCACCGATCCTCAAGGCATAACAGAATTCACTATGAAATTTTTTTTTTTTTTTTTTTTTTTTTTATCTGTGGGTAAATTGGTGATATTTGGTAACATTTTTGTGATATAAGCAAGTGTGAGAATGATATCCCTCTTTCTCAATAATTAAAGACGAATACGTTCAAGCCTATATTAAACCACAATAAATCCCTTAGGTGTAGAGAATAAGAATCAGTAAAGTGTCGTGGGATAACCAATTTGTGCAAGACTTTTATTATTGCTAAAGGCAAAACATAATGTGGGTTTAGGCTTTTCACTTGTCACTCATACGAGATAAAAACTAAAAAGAAAATGTTAAGAGTGGGATAGAGTAGAAAACAATTTGTTAAAGAGATCCTGAAACTTTAAAAGCCCAAAGGAACAACCCAAGACTCAATAATCCCCCTTTTCTCCCACTAAATTTTTACCATTCAGTGGTGAGATTGAAAGTTGTCTTTTCAACTCTCAATCTCAACCATTCAAAGCTATTGCACTAGGTGGAATACCCTAGATATTGCACATGATCTTGATCAGCAGAATTTAAGGCAAAGCCTAGGAAAATAGAGCTTGATTCTTTCAACCTAAACAATCTATTATGACTTTTATTTGTTTATTTTCCTATCAAACAAAGAAATTATACCATGACATTGCCTTATCACCAGGTCACGTTATTGGGTTTAGAAGTAAGAGGGACAATTACCATATTTTAAGGGGAGATCGCTCTTTCCATATTCATATAGGGGAGTCTTTGCAACTATCATATCAATATAGCGGCCATTGCAACTATTGATGAAGTAAAAGATTCATGATTGAATTTGTTAAATGACTTGCTATATTACATATTTGTAGGAGAAGATTGCGAAAAAAAAAATGATAGAAAATTGGAAACCTACCCTGTAAGCCAATAACACTTAGTTTGAAAGTACTATGCTTAATGATGCCTTGCTCAGAACCATTTGCATTAGTTCACTTCAGTACATAAAATCTGGATATGTAATTATTGAGTCTAATTCAAAAAAATTTGCTTACAATGACCATAAACTACTCTGCTTGAGCCAAGGAAGTATTAACATGACCTTCGAATGGTAACACACTCAATAAACAAGCACTTGGCTACTCCTTTTCAACATTCTCAGCTTTAGAGCTTCTTAATATTATGTTCTCTTCTTTTAAAATGTAGTTAGGAGAGCAATAATCTAGATCTGTTTGACACTACCAGAGGGAAGAATAAGCAAATAAGGATTATGTTGGCCAAGTATTGGGTTTTGTTCACATTGCCAAATCTGGGTTTGTGCACAAATCCACATAAAAATGTCCAAAACTAATATAAAATAACCTCAAAAGGATATAATGTAAACCTAGGACACAAACCAAGCTTTAAGCAGAAAATTGGTTCTCAAAATTTTTCCAAATTTTCTTTTTTAAATAATAACATAACAATAGTCAGGTGGGTTCCATTTCACTTAACTAGAATAGGTTTACATACTATCGTATTTGAAAAAAAAAACACAAAAAACCACAACTATAAGCATTAAAAAATGATAGAAGTCATGGATAATTTTACCCTTACACATCAGACCATTACTTTTAGAACTTCTGGAAAAGAAAAGAAGCATTCAGCATTCCTCAATCACAGCTTGCGTTGCAAATAATGAAACTTCTTATCCAAATGGCATATTTTCTACATCCAGTAATGCAATCCTCTTCACAAAAGTAGCAGGCATAGTTGGAAAAGCTATAATACCAAGATCCTTCTCATGTAGAGTTTCGGGATCCAACAAGTCTATACACAGAATAATTATCTAATTTTTCACAAATTCTCCTTTTCATTCGTGTTGTGAATTGTGATGGCCCAAGCCAGGCAAATACATGAGAGTGATAAATTTCAATTTTTCTTGGCAGCCTAACCAGGGACTTTTTTGAACAAAAAGTACACCATGCCTGGTGCAACCAAAAAAGAGGCTAAAACATTTTCCAATTGCACAAAAAAAGAAGTTTACTCTATGATTATGATTCATGCAAACCATACTATCTCATTACCCAAACAATGCATATCTCACCAAAACAATTCCCCGTTGTCGAAGTGACCATATGTAATCAAAGCCAAATTTTCCTAGTACAATTCAAGATATTCTACTTGCAAGTCATCTCCAACAGCAAGTGGTAGTGTGATCCAATGGGGTGACTAAATAAATTTCTACGGGGAGTGCCATCTCTCTGAATTTTTCTCCACTGGCATCAAATGACATCATTCTAGGCAAGGAAGTTGATTTTGTTGCTCTGAACTTAAAAACCATCAACTGGACTAACTAGACTCAACGCACAGCTCTATCAAGGGGATTACAAAACGATATGAGGTCAAGCACAAATATTTTGAGTTTCTTACCATATCAAGTACTTACTCAAAAATGACTACACAGAAGCTAGTTACCACTTACCAGTCACTATTTCGTGCTTTGGCTGTCCATAAACAATTCAAAAACAACCCACCTCTACTGTACTTGACATCATAGTTCGTTTTTTTTTTTTTTTTTTTTTTAAGTAATAAAGATTTATTGATATAAAAATAGAGACACCCAAGTACCAGGGAGTATACAGGGGTGTACAAATCAAATACAAGGGTTGGTGTTCTTAACATCATAGTTGTCCAATTGATACTTGAAAATCAAAATAAATGGTGAGGATAAGATTAGTCAATTTGTTGAGAGAACAAGTTCATAAAACTAGCATCCCGTGTTAAAGAACTACACCAACTAGCATAATCTGCCACATTGTTATGGGGATTACAGAAAGGTTAAAAGAGCAAAGCATAAGGAAAGTCCAAATTTACTCTTGTAGAAAATAACATAACAAATAACATAAATAGGAGCCGACATAGATTTTTTCACCCAAAAGTACTCTTTTCTGCTTTAGTTGGCCACAAAGGAGACAACGAAAACATGGTTTTTGGTGCAACGCACATTTGCATAGATCTGGATGTATATTCTATCAAAAACAATTGGAAAAGATGCAACTGTTAATAGTAGCATCCGATAGAGATTAGAGATGGAGAGTTTAAGAATCAGAAGTATTGTATCTAGTTCAAGAATCAAGATGGTGAAACCAAGAACACGTACATAGAACCAATTTTAAAGTGTGTGCAAGAAAAAGGATGACTATTTGATGTCCATGTAAAAGGCCAAATATAGTACCATAAATATTCTATTTCATGGATGTTAACTTAAAACAGAGATATTTGCATGCATCATTAAAAATACTTATTAGTTAATTTAAACTCCCACTGATACCTGTCTCAATGCCAAGGAATTTGAGAAGCTAACAAGTGTACATGCCCTTAAATTCTTCTTGTCCAACAAAATGAAAGTTCAGGAAACACATTTGATGTAGCTCAAAACCTAACAGCTAATATGCCTTTAGATTCTTCCTCTTCAACCAAACAAGTTTAGTGAAACCATAGCATGTTTCTTTAGGATAAAAAACACAAAAGTATTAACAGAAACACAACATTTACGCAGCTAAACTAGTTGATCCATATCCAACGAACAAAAAACATGTGATTGAACTCATCTAAGCATGAGATAATAGCATTCCTTATCTAGATAAATCTCTCAGAAGCTAAAGATATGATAATATAGCAGGATCACATATCCTAGGACAGACAGACTCGGTCATATAAATTATCTTCTTAGTGCCAATATTAAGGGTAAATATACAACAGAAACAAAGAAAAGACCATCCTGCTTGGGCAGGGGAAGTAAGAACAAGGCCTTGGATAATATAGCAGGATCACATATCTAGGGACAGACTTTCTTTTACTATTGTCAATATTAAGGTTAAATGTACTACTGAGACAAACAAAAGGCCATGTAGGTTGAGACAGGGAAGTAAGAACAAGACCTTGGAATGGCAACATGCTTACTAAGGACTTCACTTCTAATATGCATGCCACCATCTGCTTAGTAAGACACCATGTTTGCTCCATCAAGTAAAGCAAGGCTCTCCATGAAAGTAGCTACACATGAATGACTTTGGATATCAGTATCCTTTTCATGTAGAGTTTTTGTGTCAACTAAAACAACCTTGTCTGCTCGATTGTTGGGCTGGCTACAGCGAAGAAAAAGTGAACCATACATGGTGAAGCCAATGCAAGCAGATATTCTTGCAAGTGGTACAACAAAAAGTTGATTCCAAGACTCAAGCACGCCATACTCCCTCATCACCCACATGGAGTAGTGGTAGCCATGTTGTTCACTTGTCCCAAATGTAATGAAAGCCAATTTCCCCTTGAATAATGCAAGACTTCTCTGAGATCTCCTTATTGACAAGGAAGCATCAGGCATTACTAACGTTCTAAATTTCTCACTATTGACATCAAATGACATAATCACTTCACCCTTGTGCTCCTCTTCTCCTTCTAAGACAAGTGAGATCCAGTGCAAAGCTCCACTAACCAATGGGATTTGAAAATTATTATCAAATACCGTAACATTGGTTCTCAATGACATCCCAACCCTTCTCCATGAATCCGAACTTAATGTGTACACCTCAATCTCGTCAGGCATAGACGGTGGCAATCCCTTTGGAAGATTACACGAAATCCTCACAACCTTGTAATCATTGTTCTCCGAATCATATGCAAATCCGAGTCTAAACCAATGACAACCCAACCGTCCTAAGCGAGAATCGGCAACCTCTTGAATTTTCTAATGCTGGGGTTCCACAAATATATAACATTATCAAAAAGGTTGAAATTTCCAATATAAGCAAGACACAATAACCCATTGCAGGAACCTACTATTTGGACAGACCCAAAAGGAAAATCAAAGGGAACATCAATCTCAGAAATCCTATCAAAGGTGCGGTCCAAAGCGACCGTACAAACGCGTCTGTTAGAAGAATCCATGGCACGTGTATACCATGGCATGTGTACGATATAACCATCACCATTATCATTATCAATATCATGAGCAAAGTTATTAAGGTGAGTTGAGATGAAATAAGGGGTGGTGATTGAAGAGTCCCAGGATTTGCAAACGCACCTGAATCTTATGAGTGATTTGGCAGGCAGCCTCGTCAGGATGTTGTTGAGTACAATGTCGTGTGGGAGATCATTCTTCCTTCGTCGGAGGATCGGTGCTTCTCTCGTTTGTGACATTTTTCAACGGAAGTGTTGACACACAGAGACAAGCTCAGGGAGACTGCTACTGCTGGGCTTTAGGTTTCTTTGATATTCTAATAACAAATCTTCTTCTTTTATTTTATTTTATTTATAGGCTCGTTAGGTTTTTTGTTCAAGATTTTTTGGGCCAATTTTGTGAATTTTGGGCCCACTATCCATAAGATTCGCCGATGAGTATTTTTTTTTTTTTTTAGCGGGGTTATAATGCAATGTTCACTGTTTGTAGAAATAAAACAAAGTAAAACTAAGACAATCTACCTTCAGGTGGAGGCGAGAGCTCCAAAGAGGTCTCTTGTTGACATTGGATGCAAAATGCTTAATTCGTTTGCGGTCTAATAACAAGATTGTAGGAAACTTCTCTTCCAATTCGAGCAAAAATCACCTCACTATGTGTTTAGAGAAACAGACCAATATGCCGATCCATTGGAAAAATTGGGAGCAGCCTAAACTAATCTCATTTTCAAAGCACAATCTTCCACAAACGTGTCTCCACTATTCTTTCTATCTTCATTTTTATTTTTGTTTTTCTACCTCTTCGTTCCATAACATATCTCTCTCTCTCTCTCTCTCTCTCTCTCATCACCAGCGGAGAAAAAAGGGTAGAGAGAGTTTGCTCCACCATCACTTGTTCTCCTCTCCACCTTTAAGAACATGCAACCTAGTCACCTATATGGCTCAAATTGGCGTTCTCCATCTTTTTCTTTTTCATTTTTTGTTGTTGTTCTGATTTGATTAGTTTTATTTTATATAAAAGATTGTGTTTTCCCTTTGTTTTGATTTAGAGGGTCGTTGGAGCATCATTTGTGGTTATATTCTTTAAAATACAATTGATTTTGCACTTCCCGATGCTGTTAGAGATGCTCTAATATGGCCATTAAAAGAGTGAAAAATGAAAAAATAACTTCTTTATATTATATTAAATAGGTATATAGTACAAGTTAGTGTGTTTTTGTATTATGATATTAACAAGTGACAAGTAAATTGACTAACACGTATCTTAGCTCAACATACTAAAAACATTTTAAATTATGAAAATTGGATAGAAGACTACCCAATGATGGAGTCAGTTCTTGCCAATGATGTAATACATTTCGCTAGTGCTCAATAAAATTTCAAGCTTCACATTAAATATATATATATATATATGTTGGGCTAACACGTATCTTAGCCCAACATAATAAAAACATTTTTTATTATGAAAATTGGATGGAAGACTACCCAATGATGGAGGCAGTTCTTGCCAATGATGTAATACATTTCGCTAGTGCTTAATAAAATTTCAAGCCTCACATTTAGATATTGAATGTGAGAATATTTTAATGTACTTTATTAATAACTAATAAGTACTATGCGAGAATCAATTCATTTTAAAAAAAAATTGGAATAATTTATAATGAAGAGATAAACTAATAGTACTTTATTAAGATTAATTAATGATAAATTAATAAAAAAATAATTCATGAACTCTAATGGTGTACCAAATAGGTCTTTGGCCTAGGCCTTGTAGTTCAACCTATACTTTTATATATTTTTAATGGACATATCTAGGGTTCAAATTTCCTCTTTACACTATCAAATTATTAATAAATAAACAAAATCCTTTTGTTAGTGTTCTATCAACACAATAAAAAACACAATCTGTCATAGGTAGAACTCCCACATCCAAACTACCATTTCCAAATCCCTTCATTGAGTTATCACAAAAATCCATTCAAATGAACTCATAACCCTCAAACGGCGACACTAAGATGGATTGGCTATTTGAAGATTCAAACAAAAAGGAAGAGGTTTAAGGGTGGGATAGAGTAGAAAAAAAATGTTGATTTTTCCCCGGGTTAAATTGGTGATATTTGGTAGCATTTTTGTGAAATAAGCAAGTGTGAGAATGATATCTTGTTTCCCCTTTCTTAATAATTAAAGATGGATATGTTCAAGACTATATTAAAACACAATATGTTCTTCATTTGTTCAAATTAGTAGTGGAATCAGCATAATAAATTCCTTTAGGTTTAGAGAATAGGAATCAGTATATTGTCATAAGATAACCAATTGTGCAAAACTTTTGTTATTGCTGAAGGCAAAACACAGCAGAGCTGTGTATTTAGGCTTTTCACTTGTCACCTATAGGTCCCATACGAGATACAAGCTAAAAGGAAAAGGTTAAGAGTAGGATAGAGTAGGAAAAAAAAAAAATTGTTGAAGAGACCCTGGTACTTCAAAAGCTCAGAGGAACCAAGACTCGTTTATGACATTGTCTTTTGTTTGACAGTGAAAATCAATAAGTTGCGTTAGGGGGACAATTACGATATTCAAGGGAAGAACGCTCATTCCATATCCATATAGGGGTCTTTGCAACTTTCATATCAATATAGGGAGTTCTGCAGCTATTGACGAAGTAAAAGATTCAGGATTGAATTTGTTATATTATAAAATTATAGGAAAATATTGGGAAAAAATGGTCGAAAATTGTAAACCAACCCTTGTAAGCCAATAACACTTTGTTTGAACTTTGAAGTACTATGCCTAGTGATGCCTCGCTCAGAACCATTTGTATTAGTTCACTTCAGTACATAAATACCGGATACATAATTATTGAGTCTAATTCAAAAAAAAAAAAAAAAAAACGTGCTAATGTTGACGATAAACTGATAAACCAAGTAGCTTGAGCCAAGGAAGTATTAACATGACCTTGGAATGGTAACATGCTCACTAAACAAGCACTTGGCTACTCCTTTTCCACGTTCTCAGTTTTAGAGCTTCTTTTATTCTGTTCTCTTCATTTTTTTGGAAACAACAGAGCTATAATCTAGATCTTTTTGACACTACCAGAGGGACACATAAGCAAATAAGGATTATGTTGACATTTCCAAATCTGGATTAGCACACGACAGCCATCCACAAAGAAATAACAAGAACTAATATGAAATAACCACAAAAGGATAATGAAAAACTAAGATACAAACAAGCTTTAGCAGATAATTGGTTCTCAAAATTTTTCAAATTTTTTTAAAATTAATAACATGACAATAGACATGTGGGTTCCATTTCACTCAACTAGAATAGGTTTAAATCCTATCATATTTGAAAACAAAAAACCACAAGCATTAAAAAATTATATAAGTCATAGATAATTTTACCCTTCCACATCAGACCATTACTTTCATTCCTTTCGGAAAAGAAAAGGAACATTCAGCCTTCCTCAATCACAGCTTGAGTTGCAGATAATTACACTTCTTATCCAAATAGAATATTTTCTACATCCAGTAATGCAATCCTCTCCACAAAAGTAGCAGGCATAGTTAGAAAAGCTAGAATACCAAGAACTTTCTCATGTAGAATTTTAGGATCCAATAAGTCTTTACACACACACACACACAATAATTATCCAATTTTTCACAAATGCTCCTTTTCATTTGTGTTATGCGGTAAATACATGAGAGAGTGATAAATTTGAATTTTTCTTGCCAGCCTAAGCATGAACCTTTTTGAACCAAAAGTTACACCATGCCTGGTGCAACCAAAAAAAGGCTAGAACATTTTCTAATTGCACAAAAAACAATGTTTACTCTGTGACTATGATTCGTGCAAACCATACTGTCTCATCACCCAAAAAATGCATAGCTCACCCAAACAATCCTCAATGGTCGAAGTGACCATATGCAATCAAAGCCAAATTTTCCTCATACAATTCAAGATGTCCTACTTGCAAGTCATCTCCGACGGCAAGCGGTAGTGGGATCCAATGGGGTGACTGAATAATTTCTGCAGGGAGTGCTATATTTCCGAATTTCTCTCCTAAGCATGTTGATTTTGTTCCTAAGTTTTTTCTGCACTTAAAAACCATCAGCTAGACTAAGTAAACTTAACACACCACTCTATAGAGGGAATTACAAAAGGATAAAAGGTCAAGAACAAATATTTTGTGTTTCTTATCCTATCAAAGTACTTACTCAAAAATGCCTACAAAGAAGCTAGTTACCACTTACCAGGAGCTATTTCATGCTTCCGCCGGCCATAAACAATTCAAAAACAACCCACCTCTATTGTTCTTAACATCATAGTTGTCCAATTGACACATGAAAATCAAAATACATGGTAAGCATAGGATTAGTCAATTTTTTTTAGAGTATAAGTTCATAAAACTAGCATCGCATGTTAAGGAACTCCGCCAACTAGCACAATTTGCCACATCGTTACTTATGGGGATTACAGAAAGGCTAAAAGAGTAAAGCTTAAGGAAAGTCCAATTTTACTCTTGTAGGAAATAATATAAACAATAACATAAATAGGATCCGATATATAATTTTTCGCTCATAAGTACTCTTTTCTGCTTTAGTTGGCCATAAAGGAAACAATGCAAACTCAGTTTTTGGTGCAATGCACACTTGCATAGATCCAGATGTATATTCGATCAAAAACAATTTGAAGAAGTGCAATAGTTAATAGTAGTATCTGATAGAGATTAGAGATGGAGAGTTTAAGAATCAGATGTATTGTATCAAGTTCAAGAATCAAGATGGTAAAGCAAGGACACATAGATAGAACCAATTTTGAAGCATGTGCAAGAAAAAGGATGACTATTCGAAATCCATGCAAGAGGTCAAATATAGTACCATAAGTATTCTATTTCATGGATGTTAACTTAAAACAGAGATACTTGCATGCATCATTAAAAATACTTATAAGTTAATTTAAACTCCCACTGCTGCCTGTCTAAATGCCAAGGTATTTGAGAAGCTAACAACTGTACACGCCCCTAAATTCTTCTTGTCCAATGAAACGAAATTTCAGGAAACACATTTGATGTAGCTCACAACCTAACAGCTAAATATGCCTTCAAATTTTTCCTCTTTAACCAAACAAGTTTAGTGAAACGATAGCATGTTTCTTTAGGATAAAGAACACAAAAGTATTAACAGAAACACAACATTTAGGCAGCTAAACTAGTTGATCCACATCCAATGAACAAAAGACATGTGATTGAACCCATCTAAGCATGAGAAAATAGCATTCCTTATCTATATAAATCTCTCAGAGGCTAAAGATATTATAATATAGCAGGATCACATATCTTGATACAGACAGACTCGCTGTCATATAAATTAGCTTCTTATTGTCAATACTAAGGGTAAATATACTACAGAAACAAAGAAAAGACAACGTCGCTTGAGTCAGGGAAGTAAGAACAAGAACTTGGAATAATATAGCAGGATTACATATCTAGGGACAAACTCTCTTTCATATAAATTAGCTTATTATTGTCAATATTAAGGTTAGATGTACAACTGAAACAAAGAAAAGACCATGTAGCTTGAGACAGGGAAGTAAGAACAAGTCCTTGGAATGGTAACAAGCTCACTAAAAAAACACTTGGCTACTTCTTTTCAAAATTCTTAGTTTTAGAGCTGCTTTTATTGTCTCCTCTTTTTTTGGTCATTTCTTCTTTTAAATTGTAGTCAAGAGAGCAATAATCTAGATCTTTTTAACACTACCAGAGGGACACATAAGCAAATAAGGATTACATTGACATTGCCAAATCTAGGCTTGTGCACCACAAACATCCACAGAGAAATATCATATACTACTAGATAATAGCCACAAAACGATATTGTAAACCTGGGATAAAAATCAAGATTTTAGCAATACTATCATGCCTACTGCTAAAGGAAAAGGAATAACAAGGGAAGGGTTCACTTCATCCATACCACTAAGGACTTCACTTCTAATATGCACACCACCACTTGCTTAGTAAGACACAGTGTTTGCTCCATCAAGTAAAGCAACGCTCTCCATAAAAGTAGCTACACATGAAGGTTGTTGGATATCAAAATCCTGCTCATGTAGAGTTTTAGTGTCAACTAAAACAAACTTCTCTGCTTGATTGTTGGACTCATCATAGTGAATCAAAAGCGAACCATACATGGTGAAGCCAGTGCAAGCAGATATTCTCTCAAGTGGTACAACAAACAGTTTATTCCAAGACTCAAGCACGCCATACGCTCTCATCACCCACATGGAGTAGTGGTAGTCACGTTCACTTTGTCCAAATGTAAGAAAAGCCAGTTTCCCCTTGAGTGATGCAAGACACGTCTGAAATCTTACTATTGACTTAGAACCATCAGGCATTCTTAACATTCTAAATTTCTCACAATTGACATCATCACTTCACTATTCTGCTCCGTTCTCCTTCTACTATACGCTATGCTCTTTCGCTTCCAATAGCATTATCGCTGCTTTATTGGATTCCGGAAATTTCGTCTTCAATGAAGTGTACTCCAATGGATCCACAAAGTGGGTGTTATGGCAAAGTTTTGATCATCTGGCCCTCGTGCTTATTCCTGAAATGAAATTAGGCGTCAACCACAAAACTGGTCAAAACTGGTCACTCACATCATGGTTAACTTGGAACGTCCCAAATCCAGGGGCTTTCACTCTTGAATGAGACCCCAAGGGACTTGAATTGGTGATTAAGCATCGAGGGGTGGTTCACTGGAAAAGTGGAGTCTTAAGAGACAACCAATTTGAGAATATTTCACCACATCTAACATCTATGTATGATTTCATCCCCATTTCCAACCAAGAAAGACAAAGAACCTTTGTATCAACCTCCTGATCCAACGGTTGGTGCTTCCTCAAGGCCTCCAGACATGAACATGTTAGCAATAGACCCTGACCCCCCAAACCCAATTTCATCATTCCTCAAAACTCTCACCCTTGCTGATTCAAGAGAACCCTTTCTGCTCCCTGTAATTGAGGATTCTAAACTAGACCTATCAGATCTTAGTCTAGAGGAAGTGCTCATGACTAATACAGAACCGAAAGTAGAAGAAGAAGATGATGTTCTTCGACCTAAACAGCCCCCCCCCCCTCCACCACCAATATTTCCCCCACCACCTATTATCCCAGATTACCAAATCAGATTGACTTATTCATCAACCACTGACTCCAAACATTTGTTCACTCTTGATAATATTCCCCCTTCTAAATGGCATGAAGAATTTTTTAACATGTACTCCTGGTGTATAGCAGAATTCCAAGCACCAAATGCCACTGTGTCTCAGATTATTGCTAAGTTTGTTGCAAGGATTACAGGAAGATTGAGAGAATGGTGGATTAATCTAGGAGAGTACAGGCAAAGACAGGCTGCTCAATGTAATGCCTTGGAGGATTTTTTCACAATAATCCATAATGAGTTTCTTGGATCTGTGACTCACTACACTGATGTAGCACGAGAAGAATTCCTATTGATGAAATGTTGTTCATTTGAAAGAAAAGATTTGGAGAAACATTTTGACAGAATGTCAAGAAGATACTACTCTTTCAATGGCATGGATGATGTCAATGCCAAATACACTTTCCTCAATTCCCTTCCACAACCATTGGGAGATGAAACTCTTCGCATGATGAATCTCCAAAAAATAACATTGCAGCAAGCTTCCTTGGGAGAAATTTATCAGCATGTGCTCATTGCCCTAGAGAAACTCTGCAACCAGAGAAAATTTCTTTCAGAAATCAGCAAGATTATTTGAAAGAAAAGATTTGGAGAAACATTTTGACAGAATGTCAAGAAGATACTACTCTTTCAATGGCATGGATGATGTCAATGCCAAATACACTTTCCTCAATTCCCTTCCACAACCATTGGGAGATGAAACTCTTCGCATGATGAATCTCCAAAAAATAACATTGCAGCAAGCTTCCTTGGGAGAAATTTATCAGCATGTGCTCATTGCCCTAGAGAAACTCTGCAACCAGAGAAAATTTCTTTCAGAAATCAGCAAGATCCATGGCAAACTCAAGGATAATTGTAAAAAGAAAGATTTGCAGATCAAGTGCTATGACAAGGATTGTACTCTATGTTGCACGGACACGGACACGGATACGGGGATACGGCAATTTTTGAAAAATAAGGACACGACACGGCGGGGACACGGCGGTTAAATAATTAATTAAATTTTATATTTAGGCATATTTTTTAATATTTTTAGATATAAAATACATTTATGTTTAGAATTTAAATTATATAACAACTACAAATAAATAAATTAACACCCAAATTAGTATAATAATACACATAAAATATTTAGAGAACAAACCAAAAGTTTAAATAAGCTACATCCAAATACTTTTCCATAATAATATTAAAAATAATAATATAAATTATTTTTTTTTGGACCAATGGCATCTTAAAGACATCATGGCATTGACATATGGTGCCCAAAAGTTGAAATTTGAAATTGAAAGTTGGGAGTGACTTTCACGTGGGTTGGCAGAAGACACACAAAACAAAGAGGAAATATAAAAAAGTATTATAAAAGTTAAAATGAATAGAAGAAGACAGCAGGCATCTGGGTCTGCGAAGAAAAAGAAAACGAAGAAGAAGAAGAAGAAGAAGGAAAGAGGAGGAGCTCGCCGATTGGAAGGGACAGGGCACGCTGGCACAGCGTCGACGTCTATGGAGTTCGCCGATCGGCCCGATCTAGCTCCGACGAGGGACAAAGGGCAACGGCAGCGGCAGCGGCAGCGGGCAGAGGTCAGAGGCCAGAGAGAGGGTGGAATCTGTGATTTTTTTTTTTTTCACTGCTGGCATGTCGAACGCGTCGGATCTGCATCGGCGCCGTGTCGGAGCCGCGTCGGCGCCGTGTCGGAGCCGTGTCAGAGAAGCAAAAAAGAAAAAGAAAAAAGGGACACCGCCGGACACCCCAAACTGGCGCGTCGTACCCGTTCCGGTGTCCGACATGTGTCGAACACCGACACGACGCCAAAAATGGCGTGTCCGTGCAACCTAGATTGTACCTGTCCAACAAAAAAGGGAGATCATTTCAAAAAATATTCCTGGAAGAAAAGGCATCATATAAGTCACAAGAAGAAATCTTTTCGCAAGAAGAAATGCAAATTTCTCAGAAGAAAGCAGTTCAAAGGAAAAACCTCAAAGGTCTGTTTTGTATGCAGAAGGCCAGGCCACTTTACAAAAAATTGTCCAAAACAGGAGAAGTCAGCAAAACTTTTGGAGCAGGCACAGATTCATGCAGATGATACTCCTTTTTCAGACGTAGAGTCCCTATTTTCATTGGATGATGAATACTCCCCTCAAGCCTTAGCAGTCATGGCTTATTCTACTTCTGAAGAAGAATCAGACTTAGACAACGAAGAAGATTCAGACCCAGAAATTCAAACCATCTTTACATCCCAGGCCATTATAGCTCCCCTAACCAGTACTACACCTATAGCCCAAGTAAACATCCTTCTTGATACCTATGCCAGACCCATCCCAGTAATAGTATTATTTGATACAGGAGCAGCAGCAACAATTCTTCATCCTAAGATATTACCCAAAGAATGCTGGTTATCTCATCATCAGATGTTCAGAGCAACAAATGGAGAAACATTTTTTATTACCCGGAAAAGTAAGCCTATCTTCATCAGAATCTTCCCAACACTCACCATCAAACACCAAGCCCTTGGCTCCCTTCTTACGGGAAGAGATCTTCTTATAGGATTTGACCTCTTTCATCAAATACCCAGCCTCAGATGGTCTTCAAAAGGACTTATGCATAAACAACACCTTCTCACTTGGACCCAAGTTCCCCATTTATTCACAGTTGATCCTTTTGATCCTATAAGATTCCAGATTATCAATGATTGTTGTGCAAACAGTCACTCTGAATTCCTCCTTAAAAATCCAAACCCTTTGTGGAAAAATCCAAATTTCTTCATTAGCTTACCCTTCAAAAAGAATGAAGATGTCAACCCCACAAAAGCCAATCACAGAGGCATGAACCTAGAACACTTGACTTTGGCCAAGCACGAGCTATCTACCCTCCTTTCTGAAGGACTTATTGAACCCACAACTTCTCCGTGGGCATGTTAAGCTTTCTATGTTAACAAACATGCTGAGCAAGTGCATGGAAAACTTAGATTGGTGATCAGTTATCAGGATCTCAACCATTTCCTTGCAGATGACAAATTTCCCTTGCCAAATAAGAGTGCTCTGTTCCAGCATCTTTCAAATGCTAGAGTATTCTCAAAGTTTGATCTTAAAGCAGGATTTTGGCAACTAGGAATCCATCCAGAAGAAAGATACAAGACAGCATTCTGCATCCCAGGCCATCATTATCAATGGACGGTCATGCCTTTTGGCCTTAAAAATGCTCCATCCCAATTTCAAAAAGCAATGGTAACTCTGTTCCAGCCCCTCTTGATAAATGCATTAATCTATGTAGATGATATCCTTTTGTTCTCAAAGGACAAAAAGTCTCATGAAAAGTTGCTCACTGAATTCTACAATTTGGTAAGATCACAAGGGGTAATGCTTTCAGAAAAGAAAATTGTCATAGGTCAGTCTTCCATAGACTTTTTGGGAGTAAATATTTCAGAAGGGAAGTATACTTTACAGCCTCACATAACTGTCTCTCTTGGTGAATTTCCAGACAAGCTCACAAGTGCTAAGCAAATACAACAGTTCCTCGGAATTGTAAATTATATGTCATATTTCATCCCAAAGATTTCCAAGTAAAGGAATTGTTTGGCTCAGTTATTGAAGAAATCATCTCCAGAATGGAATTCTGTTCATACAGTAGCAGTCCAACAGCTGAAGAAGTTAGCAGAAAAGCTTCCCCCTTTGCAGATTCCAGGCCCAGGTAAACGGATATTGCAGACAGATGCTAGTGATGAATATTGGGCAGCAGCCCTTTTTGAGGAACTTAATGGCAAAAGAAACATTTGTGGATATAAAAGTGGTGCATTTAAGCCTTCAGAACTTCATTACCAATCCACTTTCAAAGAGATTCTAGCAGTCAAACATGGGATTGAAAAATTCCAGTTCCATCTTATTGGGCATAATTTTCTAGTAGAAATGGACATGTCCTCTTTCCCCAAAATGCTTCAGTTCAAAAGGAAAATGCTTTCACACCCTCAGTTACTCAGATGGTCAAATTGGTTTTCACAATGGTCTTTTCAAGTAAAACACATCAAAGGCAAAGATAATCTCATCACTGATTATCTTTCTAGAAAGCCTCCTGCCCTTAACACCACCATTATTCCTCCACCCTTGTGTGTATATCCTATTACTGATCCATCCTCATCCTCAAACCCTCCCATTGCCGAACCTAATGATATCCTTACTATGATAGACACCCTCCCTCCAGAAATAAAAGACCAGATAAAAACTTTGACCCTTCAAGCCAGATCCAAAAGAATCATTAGAACCCTTCATGAATACCTTAAAAAACACCAGTGTCACTTTCTAGCTATTTTTCCTGACATAAACCAACCATGGAAAACCCCTTTTGCCTTTTGGGTAACCAATTGGAATGTTGCACATTACCTTTACATGTGGTATTTACTCAATGAGTATTACCTATGTCTTCATTTTGAACCAGAATTCTACAGATACATTTTTCCCTATGGAAATAAATATTTTCACAAATTCTGGTTTGAAATCCTGAAGAATGATGCTTATAATGGTGAATGGATAATGTATCCAAAAACAGAACATCCAAGATTTGGTCACAAAGTCACCTTAGCATGTCTAGTAGCCAAGCTGAATTCTAAAAATGATATCCGGGCAGATGGAATTCTCCACCCTTCAGAGATGCATTGGGTTACTAATTCAAATGGTACTCTCCACACACATTCATATGTTCATTGGGTATCCTGTTATCATGCACTCACCATGGCTGAATCCCTTAACAAAGGAATCCTCCCTGAAATAATACCAGCTGATCCAGACATCTGCAGACAACAATGGCCACATGAAGATCATTGGGAAATGCCTAATCCTCTTGTAGGATACGATGACCCTTACCATCACAATCATGATCCAGATGACGTTGATGAAGAATGGTTCCAAGGAAGAGATGGATGGGATTAAATAGCATTATTATTGTAAAAAAAGAAGCAATACAAAGTCCTAGAAACGTCTTCAGACGTAATCCTTCACCCGTTACTGTTCACTATCTATCCCTTTGTCAGAAACATATCTCTGAAGAAATCCACTCCTGCACATAGGCCCCTACGTAGCATGACACTTGTTGCCAAGCTTCACCTCTTCAGAGTCATATGAAGACAAGATGATGGCAGATCCTTATCTCCCAGAAGATTCTTCAAAAGCCAGAGCCCTTCCCTTGTTATGGACACATGTAAATCCATAAGGATGGCCCCTCCTTTTCTGTAATGTATTATATATTTTGTCTATAAATAGAGTCTTTGTAATCCTAAGGGGGCAAGAGAGAGTGAGGAAAAGCCTCCATAACCAACCTGAGTCCTATATGTCTGATGTAAAAAAGCTTTTAAATCTAATAATATCGTTTGCTTTATTGTATCTTGTTCTGAGTTTTAATCCTTATATCCATACTATCTTCTACACTTTTCTAGTACACGGAGAAGTTGTGGGGTTGTTAGGCCCTTCTTGTCCTTCTACTGTAAAAGAAATCTTTGGGATTGTCACCCTTTTTCCCAACTTCAACATGGGAAGAAGATAAGTGAAGAAGCAGATCCTTTAATGCTAGAAAATAGGAGAAAGAAATTTTAAAATGAAACAACCACTTCAAATAAAAAATCTAAACATGAGATCATGGAGTAAGGAAAAAAAATTCTATTAAAAAAAAAAATTGAAAACGTTTAACTAAGAGAGTGGTCCTATTTAGTATTTATCACCAAAACAAAAAAAAAAAAAAAAGAAAAAAAAAAAAAAAAAAAGGTGGTCTTATTTTGTTGGCAATGTTTTAGTGGGAGTTAAAAGACGTTGTTTTACCAAATTATCCTTTAGTTTTGTCTCTACTTAAACCTAGGAAAATGAGGGTATTTTAGGGAAAAAAAAATCCAGTCCCAACAGGTGCAACCCTTAAATAGTAGTATAGATAAAAACTGGATAAGCAAAAGAAGTTAAAGAGAAGTTAAAATTTTTAAATTTGATAGTAAAGCAATTTCTTAGGAGTAAAACATGGGAGAGTGGAATTCAAGCAATTTGTTAGGAGTAAAATGTGGGAGTGGAATTCAAACGTGTTAAGTTTTTTTTTTTTTTTTTTGAATTTGAATTTGAATTTGAATTTGAAAAAAAAAGGGTGGTCGGGGTAGTTTTTTTTTACAAAACGTAGGATTTTTTTACCCCTCCAATTCCAATACACCATATCATCATTTTTTCTTTTTTTTTTATTGTTTTATTGCTCATATGATTTTTTTTTTAGGAATTGCTCATTTAATTTTGATTGTTGTATACGATTTTTAGTTGCTTCTTTCTCTTCTATTTTTCTGGAAAATTTTAACACCAAACCCAAAAAAACGCCTCATTACAACGCAAAGCGCATGTGGTGTGGCTAGTAATAAATATAGTGTTAGTGAACATGTGGCGTAGCCATATGAAATTGATGTTGCTCCTATCAGGCTATCACAAATTGACTACTCAACTGGGTATGAAATTAAATGTGTCCATAGTATTGTAGAAATTAGTTATTCTACCTCTCATCGATAGTTTGTTTAGGGGTTTTTTTTCCTATTAAAAGTTGAGACATCTAGTCCATGATAACTTCTTTTTTTACATCATGTTAATATCAAAGTTATCGATTGTGTTTTGGCGATTGTTCGATTTGTCTATCAAAAAGAAATATTTCAAAGTATTAGTTTGAAGTTATGGCTATTTATATAAAATTATTAAGTAAGCTTTAATAAAAGAGTGCACTAACCGAGAGAGAGAAAAATAGTAATGAGAGACTGAGTGATATGATGGACAAAAATAAGGAGACAAAATCTTTGTGAGAAAGAGAGAGAGAGAGAGAGGATTAGATATACCAATTTTATAAATGTTATGAAAATTTTCTAGAAGCTAGTGCTGATGGCGTACCAAATTGGCCATTCTAGACAAGGCCTTATAGTTCAGCCTATACTTATAGGTATTTATGAAAATGTCTAAGGTTCAAATTTTCTCTCCAAATTATCAACAAAAGAAAAATCAAAATCGTTTTGTTAGTGTTCCATTAACACAATAATATACCTAATCTCCCACTATCATAGCTAGAACTCCCCCGTCCAAGCTACCGCTAAATCCATTTCTAAATCTCTTCACTAAACGCTTACAAAAATTGATTCAAATGAACCCCTAACACTCAAATAGTGACACTAAGAAATCCAAATTACCACACCATCTAAAGATGGTTTGGCTATTTGAGGTTTCAAATAGAAAGGAAGAGGTTAAGGGTGGTATAGAGTAGAAAAAAAAAGTGTTGATTTTTTTTTTTTTTAATCTGTGGGTATATTGGTGATATTTGGTAACATTTTTGTGATATAAGCAAGTGTGAGAATGATATCCCTCTTTCTCAATAATTAAAGACGAATACGTTCAAGCCTATATTAAACCACAATAAATCCCTTAGTGTAGAGAATAAGAATCAGTAAAGTGTCGTGGGATAACCAATTTGTGCAAGACTTTTATTATTGCTAAAGGCAAAACATAATGTGGGTTTAGGCTTTTCACTTGTCACTCTTACGAGATAAAAACTAAAAAGAAAATGTTAAGCGTGGGATAGAGTAGAAAACAATTTGTTAAAGAGATCCTGGAACTTCAAAAGCCCAAAGGAACAACCCAAGACTCAATAATCCCCCTTTTCTCCCACTAAATTTTTACCATTCAGTGGTGAGATTGAAATTGTCTTTTCAACTCTCAATCTCAACCATTCAAAGCCATTGCACTAGGTGGAATACCCTAGATATTGCACATGATCTTGATCAGCAGAATTTAAGGCAAAGCCTAGGAAAATAGAGCTTGATTCTTTCAACCTAAACAATCTATTATGACTTTTATTTGTTTATTTTCCTATCAAACAAAGAAATTATACCATGACATTGCCTTATCACCAGGTCACGTTATTGGGTTTAGAAGTAAGAGGGACAATTACCATATTTTAAGGGGAGATCGCTCTTTCCATATTCATATAGGGGAGTCTTTGCAACTATCATATCAATATAGCGGCCATTGCAACTATTGATGAAGTAAAAGATTCATGATTGAATTTGTTAAATGATTTGCTATATTACACATTTGTAGGAGAAGATTGCGAAAAAAAAATGATAGAAAATTGGAAACCTACACTGTAAGCCAATAACACTTTGTTTGAAAGTACTATTCTTAATGATGCCTTGCTCAGAACCATTTGCATTAGTTCACTTCAGTACATAAAATCTGGATATGTAATTATTGAGTCTAGTTCAAAAAAATTTGCTTACAATGACCATAAACTGCTCTGCTTGAGCCAAGGAAGTATTAACATGACCTTCGAATGGTAACACACTCAATAAACAAGCACTTGGCTACTCCTTTTCAACATTCTCAGCTTTAGAGCTTCTTAATATTATGTTCTTTTCTTTTAAAATGTAGTTAGGAGAGCAATAATCTAGATCTGTTTGACTACCAGAGGGAAGCATAAGCAAATAAGGATTATGTTGGCCAAGTATTGGGTTTTGTTCACATTGCCAAATCTGGGTTTGTGCACAAATCCACATAAAAATGTCCAAAACTAATATAAAATAACCTCAAAAGGATATAATGTAAACCTAGGACACAAACCAAGCTTTAAGCAGAAAATTGGTTCTCAAAATTTTTCCAAATTTTCTTTTTTAAATAATAACATAACAATAGTCAGGTGGGTTCCATTTCACTTAACTAGAATAGGTTTAAATACTATCATATTTGAAAAAAAAAACACAAAAAACCACAACTACAAGCATTAAAAAATGATAGAAGTCATGGATAATTTTACCCTTACACATCAGACCATTACTTTTAGAACTTTTGGAAAAGAAAAGAAGCATTCAGCATTCCTCAATCACAGCTTGAGTTGCAAATAATTTCTTTGATATTCTAATAACAAATCTTCTTCTTTTATTTTGTTTTATTTATAGGCTCGTTAGGTTTTTTGTTAAAGATTTTTTGGGCCAATTTTGTGAATTTTGGGCCCACTATCCATAAGAATCTCTGATGAGTTTTTTTTTTTTTTTTTTTTTTTTTTTTTGGTGGGGTTAAACTGCAATGTTCGTTGTTCGTAGAAATAAAACTAAGTAAAACTAAGACAATCTACCTACAGGTGGAGACGAGAGCTCCAAAGAGGTCTCTTGTTGACATTGGATGCAAAATGCTTAATTCGTTTGCGGTCTAATAACAAGATTGTAGGAAACTTCTCTTTCAATTCGAGTACAAATCACCTCATTATGTGTTTAGAGAAGCAAACCAATATGCTAATCCATTGGAAAAATTGGGAACAGCCTAAACTAATCTCATTTTCAAAGCACAATCTTCCACAAACGTATCTCCACTATTCTTTCTATCTTCATTTTTATTTTTGTTTTTCTACCTCTTCGTTCCATAAAATTTTTCTGGAAAATTTTAACACCAAACCCAAAAAAACGCCTCATTACATCGCAAAGCGCATGTGGTGTGGCTAGTAATAAATATAGTGTTAGTGAACATAGTGGTGTATCCATGTGAGATTGATGTTGCTCCTATCAGGCTATCACAAATTGACTACTCAACTAGGTATGAAATTAAATGTGTCCATCGTATTGTAGAAATTAGTTATTCTACCTCTCATCAATAGTTTGTTTAGGGGTTTTTTTTTCCTATTAAAACTTGAGACATCTAGTCCATGATAACTTCTTTTTTTACATCATGTTAATATCAAAGTTATCGATTGTGTTTTGGCGATTGTTCGATTTGTCTATCAAAAAGAAATATTTCAAAGTATTAGTTTGAAGTTATGGCTATTTATATAAAATTATTAAGTAAGCTTTAATAAAAGAGCACACTAACCGAGAGAGAGAAAAATAGTAATGAGAGACTGAGTGACATGATGGACAAAAATACGGAGACAAAATCTTTGTGAGAAAGAGAGAGAGAGAGGATTAGATATACCAATTTTATAAATGTTATGAAAATTTTCTAGAAGCTAGTGCTGATGGTGTACCAAATTGGCCATTCTAGACAAGGCCTTATAGTTCAGCCTATACTTATAGGTATTTATGAAAATGTCTAAGGTTCAAATTTTCTCTCCAAATTATCAACAAAAGAAAAATCAAAATCGTTTTGTTAGTGTTCCATTAACACAATAATATACCTAATCTCCCACTATCATAGCTAGAACTCCCCCTTCTTTGGGCCCAATCCTCATTCGCCCTGAGGCCCAACCCTTGCTATCACAGCTCGGGGGTGCCGAGCTTCACTACTAAGGTATGATCGGCACAATTTTTACCGAGCACGTTCGTCGGTGTCATTGAACGGCGCATCAACTTTGCTCGGCTCAAAGAAGGCCCTCCAAGCGCCACCACCTCGCTCTAACCTGATGTGGGCACCAAGTCCCAAAGCCACCCAGGCCTAGACTCCCACTTACCATCCACCTAATTGGACCCTCCGTAGCACTAAGCGCGCCCTAACTCTGCCGAGCTGCAGACGAATATGGGAACCAAGTCCCAAAGCCACCCACACCTAACCTCCCACTTAGAGAAAATCCTACTGGACCCTCTGTTGCACAAACATGAGAGCATTGATAACCCTCGCCTGAGCTGAGCACTATAAATAAGAGGGAAGGAGAAGGAAGAGGGTTGGTCACAAAAAGGGGAGGAAAGAGAACAGGGGTAATAGAGAAGGAAAATAGAGCCTAAGAGGAGTTGGGAGGAAAGATTGTGTTGCCGAGAAGGATAAGAGTGATCTCAGTGAGTCCTTGGTTGTAGAACTACCCATAGTAGGAAATTCAGCCCAACAAACAAATAAGTTGTGAGCCCAAGTGGGGTTGAGCCCATTGGCCTCATTTGCGACCCGCACACTATGTATAAAAACATGAAACTTTCAAAAGAAAACTAAGCTATAGCTAGCCGCCAAGCCAACCCAATCTAACAAAGAGAAAGGTAGAAAGACTTAAGCAATAAGCAACAAGTCTTTCTATTATTTTACTTGATTAGGATTGTGACCTAATACTGCATGACAAGATAGGCCAGCGCACGATCCCAAGTTTTTTTTTTTTCTCATCTTCATGACTTGTTGAAATGTTTTTCAGTTATTTTCTACGTGCAGTTTAGTTGGATTATTAAAGGCATGCAATTTTATTAATAAGCATGTACATCACTCTTTCTCCAAAGGTCGTTTGTATTGCAATATAACAATTGCTATTAAGCCGTGACCTGTCCAAGTAGTCACAATGTGGTCAATGCTTATTAACTTTTGTGGAATCTCACTTAATCACAAACTAATATAAAACTAAATGCTATTTTTTCACATATTCTTCGGATGTGAGTGATTAACCATCCTCCATGCTCTACGACTAGTCTAATTGTCTTGTGTTAGTACCAATTTTATACTTATTTTTCCCCACATTATGATTATAATGACATAATTAACCATCCTTCATGCTCTACTAGTCTACCTAATCAGCCTGATGAGGCTGAACTTATGTCATTATAACCATACTGTGGGGAAAAATTAGTATAAAATTGATACCAGTACAAGACACAAGGTTTCTAAACGATTGTGATCGGCTCTAGCTCCTTAATCCCTAGCTCCAACATGGTTAAGTAGTGATCGATTTCATCTAGGCATGACACCCTAAGGCCTCTAATCATGCCAACCTTTAAACATTTAATTGGTTCTACTTCCATTCCCAGATCGTGTACAAAAAATAAATTAATTATTCCAATATATGTTTAACCATGAAATTTCTTTCAGCTCTTGCTAAGAACATTGGCAATGGACTAGCCATCCAATTAGTCATTGCTAGCAAATCAGCATTAGGTTAGATTGCATCTAGCCATTTTTTTAGTCTGAGTAGCTCTATAGTGATCAACAGGGTACAAGGTTGCTCTCATTCAATGTGGGTACAAAGGTAACTTAATTTTTAATTATTTTTATACAAAAGTATTTTTCTTTTTTCTAAAAAGATTGCATTAAAGTAACGCCACCCCTGTACAAGAGCCTCTTATCTTTGATTAGAAAATAGATTGAAATTACTTGGTAACAAATCCACGATGAATCACTACTCTTGTGCTTCTTAGAGACTTTGCTTTTCACGTTCTTCATGTTATTCAAAAAATTATGGAAGGAATTTATTCAAGTCTGCATAGCTTGAATCTAAAAAAACTTCGACAATTATGCTTCTTAAATTTCTTGGATGCTTTTACGCTTCATATTCAACTAACCTTAGATGACTTTAAACTTTGTTCTCGAATATAAACACATGGCATTATTAGCTTAGTCAAAATATTTTAAATTTAGGTAACATGTGAAAATATTTAATTGGTTATCTAATTAGTCACACTAAATTTAATTATGAACATATGTGAGCCTCAATTTTTTCTTTGAGTATTCTTTACCGCACTTATTCAATGACACTTGACAAATTCTCATTAGCATTTGAATAGTAACCATGAAACTCATCGTTACATATATAAGAAATGGCACTTCCCAACTCCGAAGTTGCTATTTTGAACGTATTACGTACATGGATTTGACGGTGTGATGTGATGATCTGTGGTTAGTTGAAAATTTCCTTTCTTTACACCTCTTTTTTAAAATCTTACTTTCTTCTTGATTTATTACGCTTTGGTTGTAGGGTTTATGTTATTCTTAAAAGGGGTTTTACTTTAGTTGGGTTCAAAGGATACGTGTGGGCCGTGTGGCTATGGATGGGTAATAAAAATTTTATATGGGACCAGAATAGAAATTAAATGTTGCTATTCCTGTCTAGCTTATAAGCCCAAGGCCCAACAAAGCCTATTGTATTTTGTTGCCAAGTCCTAGTAAGTTCCACTAGAGATTTTAATTACTTCATTATAGCTAACTTAAGTAAGGTTTTTTTTTTTTTTTTTGAAAGGTAACTTAAGTAAGGTTTATATATGGTTATTCACTTATTCTTCTTTTAAATATTGTACAATTTTTCCTAATTGCTTTACATAAGGCATGAGATCTAATATAACATCAGATCTAGTAAGTTGTATTAGGGTTTTTAATTACTTTACTATACCCAAGTTGAGTTGGTTTAAGGTTATTCTTCTTATAAATTATAGTATTGTATAGTTTTTTTACACACAATAATTCAATATTTAGTTGCTAAGTCCTGCTGTATTAAAATATATCAAGCTAGATAACTTGAGTAAATTAAGTAAAATGAAGACATTCCTTTTCTTTCATTTTTCTTGTTTTTGTAAAGCTGTAGATGATAGTTTCTATCCTATATCCTTAGCTAAACTATCAATGCATATCCATACTAACAATCTTTTTCTTTTGTCTAACTACTTCGGAAGTAATGTTCTTCTCAAGAGACCTGTTTTGAGGAATAGTTGTTGCTGTTTTGATAAGAAATTGAGAAACCATTAATTGGTTTTATTTTATAATTTCAATTCTCACTTTCTCCTTGTTCTCGGACTCCATTAATGAACCTTGGTTTAATACTACTATACCGCCTAAGTACCCAGGGGTGGAGCCAGGGGGGGTCGAGGGGGACAGTTGCACCCCCTGCTGGCCAGCCCAAAAAAACACTTAGTACTTGGCTAATACTTATTAATTAAAATCCCTGCCTACATTTTTCTTTTGATAAAAATAGCTATCTAGATCAATATAGTAATACATTAGTTTGGACTATCTTCCTTGACCTGGGAGAAATTTCATCTAACCAAAAGTTCTACTCACTCACACTTAATGATAATCTCTAGCCAACTAAAACTCCACTCTATTTCTTTGGTCTTAAAATAGAGTATGACTCTTACCTTCTAAATGAATAAATACACAACTACAAGTCTTCCACTAGAATGCCTTATACATAAGTTTTAGTAGGCCCCTACCCTAACTTAGCAAAAAGGCCCTGATCAATCCCTTAAAAAATGCACTCTTGCATACCAACGTGGAAAGCTAAGTGCATTGCTTGGAAAGCCACAATCCATCATGAACATAAATGGAAGTGGATCCCCTTTGTACTTAGCTATTATAACATTTGAATTTTTATAATCTTTTTCTTTTGTGAAAGTTTCTTGTTCATGTACTTAATTATATATTAAAATTTTAAAAATAGTTAATTTTTATTACAGTTTAGAAACTAAATATATATACAACATATTAGGGAAACAAAACATTATTTTTTGCTTTAAGATAATCTAAAAATGATAATATGATCTCAATTTTTTGTAATAATTTACTCAACTTTATAAAAATTTGTGTATAAATAATAAAAAAATAACATAAATTTACTAGATAAATAGAATATGATGAATAATTGAATATGCTTCTTTTTGTGAAGATGTTTACATAATTACATTAAAATATCACTTAGTATCTAAATGAATAATTTTAAAATTGGTTTCCAATATTATATATTCACATATGATGTGCATATATCATATACAAATTTTGCCCCCCTCAACTAAATCTTGGTTCTGCCACTGTAAGTACCTAGCTTCATTACTCATGAAAGCACAGTTCTTTGTTTGCGGCCTGCATTGGAATTGCTGGACAAAGATAAGGACTAGAACAATGCGACAAACATTACCTATTTTTAAAGGTATATTATATATGTTCCATGTTTCAAGCAAAAAGGCTAGTGCTTTCCATGAAAATGAGCAATAATGGCTAGAAATGTACAAAAAAGTTTATTATAGGAAACACAATCCTCTCGGATTCAGCTCAATTTTGGCTAGAAACGTACAGAAGGGTTTGTTGCTATCTCCTGATAACTGATAAGTTTGCTAGCTCAGTTGAGGACAATAAAGAGTCGGTCATATAGGTGGCTATATTACCAACAACTTGAATATGCAGGAATTTTGGCAAGAATTGAAAATGCCAAAAACAGTAGCCGTCGGCCCGACTTGAAGGTCTGTTCCATCCTAATCTAATTTTGCGAACTTTAGAAAGAACAGTGCCAAGACCAGAAAAACTTACATAATTTTTACCACAACTCACTATGTGTATGGCGAATTGTAAGTGGTGGATTCACTACTCGCCACGTTATGAGTTGTGACAAAAGTTGTGTAAGTTTTTGTAATCATAGCATTTTTCTTTTAGGAAACAAGTATACACTTGATGCGTGTCTAGAGGATTACCGATTCATTAACAGCAAAGATTGTGAAAGGTTGATAGTGTTTATAATAAATTTCTACATTAGTTAATCACCAAATGACATGTCACGCATAAAAGTTGTAATGTCGAGTGCATAGATTAAAAAGCCAGATTGACGTATTTATAATACTAATTGGTAATCCATGCAAATACGCAATTCATGGAAAGTTTAACATAATATGATTTTTTTTCTCTTTTTTTTTTTTTTTTTTTTTTTTTTTTATATGAAATATGATATTTTTGTTAGTTATTAATAGACATTTATTTTGATTGTGTTTGTATTAGAATTAAATATTCTACCATTAAGCATTTATTATGACTATATTTGAGATTAAAATAATGACTTATAAAATTGTTAAGCCTCAAAAGCTTATGTGACAAATTTTTATTAAGTCAACTAAAAGTTAAACGTTTTTTGGTTTTATATATTCATAAATTGCCTTAGAGCCTAATTGGGCAATATCTCATAAATTATATAAGGAATGACAATACATCGAGATAGTATTCTAGAACATCGAAACAAGAGCAGCATCTGGCATGCGATACCTTTTACAACTGATAGGCCACAAACTGAATGACCCCTTGTGATTTAAACCAATTAATTAATTAGCCAAGTTGTTAATTAATCAATTAATCATGCAAACGCGTGGAAGCACAAACAAATCACCAATAAACTAAATAAGCAGCAGAAAATAAATAACACGGTGATTTGTTTACGAATGGGGAAAACCTTTGCGGCAAAAACCCCACTGGGTGATTTTCAGGTCACCACTCCCGAAACTCCACTATTATCAAATCAAGCGGTTACAAGTAAAGGAATTCCAAGTACCTTACCAACCTACAGTTGAACCCTTACCCCAATACCCAATTGGACTTGATCTGTAGTGACAATTCCCATCTTTGATGCACGGCTCCCAAGTACGTGACTAACCAATGCGCGGATCCTAGTACGTGACTTCAAACACCAACTTAGAAGGAGAGGTTGGCTGCAAAATTCTTCAATTCATCCTACACGATGAAGATCAGGAAGATGCTTGGTCACAAAACCCTTTGGTGCAAATACATAGCAACTTCTTCAGAGAAGATGAACTAGGTCAAGAACTTTGTCTTTGATTACAATTTGTTTGAACAGAGATTGTTCAATGCTTTTGCAACTTGTGTACAATTTGACGGCTCTTAAAACAATCCTTTTATATGTTTAGGGTTTGGAGAAAAGAAGATCCAAAAGCATATTCACGGATCCTAAGAAATCAGATCAGAAAATCTGATTTTATAATTCTTGACAGATAACAGGTGTCGAGGAGCTATCGAGCAGGTGTCGAGATTTAATGATTTTGCACTTCAGCTTGTTTTTCTTGGACAGACTTGATGACTTCAACACTTGATCTTGAAACCTTGTTTCTTGAAGTATTAAAAACATCTAGAACTACCCAATTACAAGTAGAGTATATTTTGTCAAAGAATTAGCCAATTTACATAAATAAGTGACATATGTTCTTAACAAGTAAAAACACATATTTCCTAACAATCTCCCCCTTTGGCAATCCATGACAAAACCACAACAAACAAATAAACATATGAGAGAAGTTATAAATCACTTAACTCATATTCACTTGTTGAATACAATAAAATCTATCCTAACACAAACTCTTGAAAAACTTTGCAAGAAGAGAGTTTATGGCAAGTAGACTTTGACAACTTTTATTTCTGAAACACTTTAAACAAAACTCATCAAGGCATCTTGTGTGAAACAGAAATAATAGATTGCATACAAGTATAATGAACATGTGTATAAAAATAGAGAAGAAACAACACATGAAGAGAGAAGTGAAAGAAACATACATCCACATATAGAAAAAATAAGTACAATGTATGTAAAATTGGTCACAAGACCTCATATACAAGATCAATGTATCTATAAAGAATAGAAAAGAAAAAGATACATTAAAACCTCACTACATCCCTCAAATATCAACACTCCCCCTATTAAAAATGTCCTATACTAACTCTCCCCCTAAGATGATTACTCTCATAACTCAAAACTACTTCCCCTTTTTGTCACGAGTGACAAAAGGTAAAGTGTCATGTAGACATCTCATCAGTAAAGCTAGCATCTCCATCATCATCATCCGAAGCGTCATCATCATCCTTAGAGTCTGAAGTCACTAGAGAAGGTGGTGAAGGAGTAGCCTCAGGAGTAAAACCACCCATGGTCGCCTGCCGTCGTGCAATACGACCAACACAAACATTCACCTGATACAACTCAGAGGAGAGTATATCGAGGCGAGCATCCATGCGTTGCAGCTGCGCCATGATGTCTCCAAGAGATACATTGCCCGTAGAGGAAGAAGGAGAAGATGTAAATGGAGCAGATCTGGATGGAGCTGAACGAGAAGGAGGAGTGGATTCCGTCTGTTGCGACCTAAACTGAGCCTCACTACGTTTTACGGTAGCGGCATCTATGGCACAGATGTGTGTGAAGTGGTCGGACACAGGAAAAGGGATAGAAAAATGGCATAAGATCCTCGTGATAGCGGAAGGAAAGATGAGCTTATCACGAGACGCCGAATCTAGATGAACATCTATGATAGAAAGGATAAAATGAGAAGGAAAATCTATAGTAAAATGCTCGAGAAGAGATAACAAAAATCGAGCACGAGGCTCTGTGATGGAGTTGTAGTGAGAGAGTGGATGGAGTACAAAAGTCATCACCATGTTTAGGAATCTAGGACCTTTAGCAAAAGGTCTACATGATGTGTACTGATGCTCACTCCAATCAGCTGGGCACTGACAAAAAGCAGAAATGAGCTCATCTTTGGACACAGTCCTCAGATGCTCACAAGAAAGATAGTCAGGAAACTCTATCCTAGGAACCCTAAGCACATCTGCAACTAGCTGCGGTGTGACAGGAATGCGCGTACCTCGAACGCGAGTGAAAAAGAGAGGTACTGAACGATCAATCCCGTGCATGTTAGAGTAAAACTCCTGAATAAGCACGAGAGGATAAGTGACCGGGACGGCACACAGTGACTCTTATCCCCTATTGTGAATGACAGAGGAAAGGTCAGTGTCGGCGAAGTCCGCCAAAATGACTTGGCATTTCGAATGAACACCTCGTCTAGAAAAGTTCTCCAAAAATGCGTTGTGGGCATCTCCATCATGGAACCAAAGATTTAGAGAAGCAGAATCAGAAGATGAAGAAGCTCCAGAACGCAGAGGGTTCCGAGCCGGAGTGGATTTACGTTTGGGTGCCATAGACACTATTAACATAAATAGAATGAGAAAGAGATAGAGAAGGAGACAATCAGAAAAGTCCCAAAACAGTTCACATATATCAAATATATTGAACAATAAGTACATATGCATGGGGAATGCATGGACATGTGACATGCAAATGAAAAACCATCAAAGGTATGACATTTTGAACATAGAACACACATCTAAATGCATGTAAGTATCATTCTAATGCACATGAAATGTAATGAATGACATTTTGAACACATTTAAGTGAAAACCTAACCCAAAATTTCAAGAAAAACTCATTAATTTTGAAAAAACCCAAAAATTTTCAAAAACCCCAAAACCTAAGCTTCAAAACATGATATGCATGAAAAAGGAAGGAAAATGAGATCTTACCAAGTGATTAGAAGCAAGGAAAGGCCGAAAATCAAGTAGGTTGAAGATTTTGAGTGAGAAAATCAAGTTTGGGAGAGGAACAGTCGCGGACAGATCGAGAGAGATCGAGAGAAATGAGATTAGAATTGGGACTGAGGCTTAAATAGGAACTTCAGTAATTCTCGACAGTTGAGGTGTCGAGAGGTATCGAGGAAGCTGTCGAGGTAGGTGTCGAGGAAAAGGCCTTCGACAGCTGAAGGTGTCGAGAGGTATCGAGGTACAGGAACCAATTTCAAAGAACGGAAGCTCAATCAATCGACAAGGTATCGAGAAGGAATCAAGGAGACAGGAACTTTCTCGATCGATCCACCAAGTATCGAAGAGGTGTCGAGATTGCGATAAGAAAAGGCTTGAGAAGCTCGACAGATAACAAGGTATCGAGGAGGTGTCGAGACAGCAGTTAAAAGCAGTTTTTCGAGAAGTGAAAAACACAGACATGAATGCAATCCAACATACACCTCAACTATTGATCCAATCAACATATAAAGCTCTCAAAATCATCTCTCAACAAAGAATTAAGCACATGGATCCTCAAAAACACACACACACACACACACTAAACAAGTCTAACCAATTTTATTTTTCAAAAACAAGTCAAGACAGTTTAGTGAGCATACATTAGCACATGTAAACACTTGTGATGGCCAAATCATATTATACCTGCACATGTATCAAAAGTAGCAAAGAATATTGCGTGTTGTGTGTGAAAAACATTGCAAGATTGCATATGTGTATACATGTTATGATGATCTGAGATATGAGAAAATAACTTTAACTCACACACAATCATAACTGTTTGATGGGGACTATCACCTTCGAGGTACATCCTATAACTCCCATATCTCCTAGAATACACGCTTGCAACCATATTTAAAGCATTTTTAATCTTTTTGTTTTTTTTTTTCTTTGCATATTTTCTTTTAAGTATATCATGCATGGGCATAAAAAGAGAGAAAAAAAATACCCAAGATGTTAAGCAATTGACATCGCACTTTTGCTATGCCGAAGCATACGAATGTCTCTGACACTGTACTTTTGCTATGCTGAAGCATACAAGTGTCTTATTATGATTGGCGGGAAACAGTAGTGAGATGGTTATTTATGCCTTTCTCTTAGGATTTTCTAGTTCTACCCGTCAAAAAGAGTGATATGAGTGTTAAGTTCAAGAGATAACTTAATCTTACTTATCATAAACAAGAGCCATAAAACTCACTTGCTTAGTTGTGCATAGAGATGCTCATCTAACCTACAAGAGATACAAAGTTTAGAAAACTCTGTTTCATTGGCCATCTAAGATACACAAGTACCAAAGTACACAAAACACACACTGTTTTTGTATTTTTCTGATTTTTCAATTTTTTTTTTATTTTTTTTATTTTTAGAATTCCTTCATCAAAACATTGGTGTCATTTCTATGGAGTGATCTCCTTCTCTTGTTCCTCTTCCTCATGCTTTTGCATTTAGTTTTATGCTTTGCTTTGTCTAATATGTTTTTGTGTGTTTACTTTCAATTTTTTTTATTTTTATATTAAAAAAAATAAAAAAATAAAAAAAATTGAAAGTAAACACACAAAAACATATTAGACAAAGCAAAGCATAAAACTAAATGCAAAAGCATGAGGAAGAGGAACAAGAGAAGGAGATCACTCCATAGAAATGACACCAATGTTTTGATGAAGGAATTCTAAAAATAAAAAAAATAAAAAAAAATTGAAAAATCAGAAAAATACAAAAACAGTGTGTGTTTTGTGTACTTTGGTACTTGTGTATCTTAGATGGCCAATGAAACAGAGTTTTCTAAACTTTGTATCTCTTGTAGGTTAGATGAGCATCTCTATGCACAACTAAGCAAGTGAGTTTTATGGCTCTTGTTTATGATAAGTAAGATTAAGTTATCTCTTGAACTTAACACTCATATCACTCTTTTTGACGGGTAGAACTAGAAAATCCTAAGAGAAAGGCATAAATAACCATCTCACTACTGTTTCCCGCCAATCATAATAAGACACTTGTATGCTTCAGCATAGCAAAAGTACAGTGTCAGAGACATTCGTATGCTTCGGCATAGCAAAAGTGCGATGTCAATTGCTTAACATCTTGGGTATTTTTTTTCTCTCTTTTTATGCCCATGCATGATATACTTAAAAGAAAATATGCAAAGAAAAAAAAAAA
>NW_027069479.1:2760834-2794700 GCF_002906115.3 Quercus suber
AACCAACAAAAAAAAAAAAAAAAAAAAAAAAAAAAAAAAAAAAAAACGAGAAGAAGAAGAAGAAGATGAGTAATCTCAATTATCCAAATTGAATAGATATGGTCCTAATTAATCCAATGTGAGATAAAAAAGATTCAATTGAATGGTATAATTAAAAAAAAAAAAAAATAGAAGAACAATATTAATTTTACATTCAATTTAAAATCTAAAAAGATTCATGTACTTACAAGAAAATAGGTACTACACTTGATCTTAGCCTTAGATATTGGAGTGGAAATATCTGTACAAATGACTCGAAACTCATCCAGCCTTTCCTTAGCGACTGAGCTTCACGCGCCAAACTCTGCATTACCCATTGTTTCTACTAGATTTCCCATGAAACTCCTTTCTCTGAGTTTCAGAGATGAAAGAGACCCATCTCAAAAGAACATGAGCTCTGTTTGTGTGTGACACAGTACACCTAATCACTTTGTCAACTACCAATCTAACCCCTTGTTTTAACTAGGGACTAGAGAGAGTATAATCCTTTTTAGAAAAAAACTTTTATGAAAATTTGAAGAAGTTGTTAAAACAGTTGGTAATTTTTCATTAAAAAAATATCTTAAAATAGTTTATTAATGTTAGTAAATCCTAAATTATTTTGCATTGTTTATTAACAAGCAATGAAATTTTGTATCATCAATTGAGAGTGCGTTTGGCTTTGCTTATTTGTTTTATTATTTTTTTTATAAATAATAATCTAATTTTTCACTTTTTTGTCACAAATTTAATATAAATAAAGATTACTAAAAATCATATATACATATATATATATATATATTTTGAATATATACCATACAAATAAGCTAAAAAAAATAAACGATTCACGCCGTTTAAACCATCCAATGTTCATAAAATATGATAGGCAAGAATTTGCTACAAATTTATTTAATTTGCCATAAATCCTATAAAATAATTATGTGTCAATATTTAAGAACAACAACATCTGTTAGAGCAAGTAAAGTGTTGAATTTTACACGACAAATGTTGTTTTGAGATTTTTTTTTTTTTTTTTTTTTTTTTGAGAATTGTTGTTTTGAAATATTGACACATCTTTATTTTGAAGGAAATATAATTTAGATCTCTTTGGATCTAATCAGGCGTTAATTTCGAGCCAAAAACGATTGATAAAATGTGGGACCTCTCATTTTGACATATCATCCAATTGAGATTTGCCACGTTTGTGATTTGTTCCCTGGGACCATTTCTTTGAGTATTGAGTAATACATGTAAGTCTCTCTCCTTTTGAATTTAATGGCTAGTGTTGATTTGCTGGGAACTCTGAAACAGAAAGCTTACATCATCTCACCACGTGTCTGCTTAACATGAGACATAGAGCACGTATCATTTTCAGAGAAGCAAAGAGTGTTTCAAAACTACGAAAACACGTATACACAGAAGTATTATACTAATGAATTATGTTGGTGCCACTACCTTTAGCACAACTTATGCTACAATTTGCCTATATGATGAGTTGTGATTGGTGAAACGGCGATAGTAGGTCCATATGAAGACACTTCTCTACTAATCACAACTCATCATATAAACAAATTGAGCAAGTTGTGGCATAAAATTTTATACATTTTTATTTAAAATACAATGCATTAGAATGGAGAGGTATTATGTTCCATTCAGTTCCTAAGATGACGTTGAGGTGGGTGTGAACTAATCTCTCACATTAAGGTATCGTTTAGTAGAATTTTTAAACAACTTTTTTTCAGTTTTTAAACAACATTACACACTTTTTTACACATTTTTTCACCCATACGTATTTTTAAAAACTACAAACAACATTACTCAAACTTTTCTACCAAACGGGTCCTAAATTGTTGGATCTCTCTCTCATACAATAAAATATATTAAAATATTAAACATTTAATGTGCATTTTTACTTTTTGTTCATCAGCCTAAATAAGAAAAATATATTGTTCTATTATAATCACTACAAAACATAAATTCATTCTCAAAACAACACACATGCATACTTACATACATACCTCTCACCAAATCGAAATGACATCTGCCATGTATTCACAACTTTGCAATTTATAATTTATTGGCAAGAAAATAAAAGTCATAAATTGACTTGATTCTATGTAAATATAAAAATTAAAAAAAAAATTGCAAATACTGTATTAATTTGTGCAATTCTCTTTGTAAAACTGACCATCGGTGTGCTACTTGGGAAGAAAAGAAAAGGAAAATTACCACAGTGTGAGCACAAAGAAAATCAAGGACAATCAACATTGCCTTTGATGTTAGTCTCAAGCAAGGATCCCATATCCCCTTAGATTTTGGATTTTTATTTTGGATTTTTTTATTTTTAATGCTTGAATCCAACATTATCTCACGATTGAGAGTCATTGATTTTAACAGTTGTGGGTTTAGTTAATCAAGAGATAGTAATTTATAGAATAACAATTCACAATGGTCATTTTTAATATATACTAAATATATCATCATATCAATCAAAAGTCTACAATTCCTTCATCAAGACTTATCATTAAGATTGATATTTTATAGTCTTATTAGATAAAATACTCAATTTCATCGCCGACTATAAAACTGAAGTTTGTAAGTCATTGTGAGAAACCATGACTTCATCAGTAGTATCCTACTCTTAGATTGAGGATTTTACATTATTGGAGTCACCACTACTTATTTTATTAATGCATAAAAACAAAAAACTTAAAAATACTGAAATACATATTTATTCAATTGAAAATTTCAGATTGCCTGATTTAAGAACGTAGAAATTATAAGACTTTGTTTCTTAATTACCATCTTTAAACAATGCATTGCCTTTTTTACTAGTTACATTATAAAAATGTAAAAAATACATTGGAAAAGCTTAGTCTTAAACTAGTACTCTAAGATCGGAGGTTAAGTTATAAAATGAGGAGGTGTCAAGCACTCACCTCGCTTGACCTAAGTCAATCTTCTTGGAGATAATGACCATTTTTCATGCCATGCACGATACAGCTCAATCCACATCATCATCATGTAAAAATATATTTGTCCACAACATTACCCATAAATATATTTACACAATTAGGTTAGCATGCATATTGCCTATATAATTTTGGCTTAAAAAAAAAAAAAAAAAAAAAAACTCGAAATTCTAGTTTCATAATGCTCAATAATTGGCATACTTTAACTCAAATAGAACCTTATCCTAATAGAAGTTTTAGATTTAGGGTGAGGCTGTAAATTCAAAACCCATTAAATGTATGTGTAACTTACTTACAAACAAAAGAAATTGTTGGCGCATTAACTTCATCGCATATCCAAAAAATTTGTAACACCACTGAACCTATATTCTCCATGTAAAGGGTTCTCATTAGCTGATATAATACAAGATCATTATAGACTGAAAATGAGAAACAAAATTAAGGTGTGGGAAGAAAAAAAAATGTGAGCTTTAATATATAACCGATGTCAACATGAATATATTTCATACTTAAGATTTTATTACTCAAATTTAGCAATGTGTCCAATACCACTATATTTCATATTTTAAGTAATGTGGTGCCACTTCATTGAAAATTTTAAATAACATGATATTAGATCAGTGGAGTCAATTTCGTACCGTACCGGCCGATACGGCCGAAATTTATCGTACCGGCATGTGCATCGGTACAAAAACCTCCATGATTCATACCGCTTAAAATACCGGTCCTTACCGGACTATACCGGACGTACCGCCGAATATCGGACATCTCGGCCGAAAAATGAAAACCGGCCGGTACTAAAAACTTGAAGAAAATGGAAAACGTTTGCAGCAGAAAGCTCACGATGGCGTCCTCAGTACTGGTTGTTCCCATGTTGTCGGCCATTCCCTCAGCCTTCCTCCTTCTGTTTTATCCAGCTGCTTCTCTTTTTTCTTCTTCTTCATTTGCTTTTTCTTCTCCTTCTTCAGTTTTGACCGAGACTGTGAACCTCCCTTTCTGCGCCTTCTGTTTTAGTTGTTTGTGTGTGGCTGTTGTTTTGTGTGAGTTTTAGTTGTGTGTGTGTGTGTGGCTCTTATTGAATTGTTTTGGGTGAGTTTTGAGTCTTCTGACACTCCACGTGAACTACAATTGAGTTCAAATTTCAAACATATTTGACTTAGCTGGCTGCCACTCAAATATCATTTTTCTTTTTCTTTTTTTTTTTCTTTTCAACATCTGTTAGAGCAAGTAAAGTGTTGAATTTTACACGACAAATGTTGTTTTGAGATTTTTTTTTTTTGGAGAATTGTTATTTTGAAATATTGACACATCATTATTTTGAAGGAAATATAATTTAGATCTCTTTGGATCTAATCAGGCGTTAATTTCGAGCCAAAAACGATTGATAAAATGGAAGTCTCTCTCCTTTTGAATTTAATGGCTAGTGTTGATTTGCTGGGAACTCTGAAACAGAAAGCTGACATCATCTCACCACGTGTCTGCTTAACATGAGACATAGAGCACGTATCATTTTCAGAGAAGCGAAGAGTGTTTCAAAACTTACGAAAACACGTATACACAGAAGTATTATACTAATGAATTATGTTGGTGCTATTACTTTTAGCACAACTTATGCCACAATTTGTCTATGTGATGAGTTGTGATTAGTGAAAGAGTGATGATAGGTCCATATGAAAACACCCTTCTACTAATCACAACTCGTCACATAAACAAATTTGGCAAGTTGTGGCATAAAATTTTGTACATTTTTATTTAAAATAAAATGCATTAGAATGGAGAGGTATTATGTTCCATTCAGTTCCTAAGATGACGTTGAAGTAGGTGTGCACTAATCTCTCGCACTAAACTATTGTTTAGTAGAATTTTGAAACGATATTACACACTTTTTTACCCATACGTATTTTAAAAAACTACAAACAATATTACTCAAACTTTTCTACCAAACCGGCCCTAAATTGTTGAATCTCTCTCTCATACAATAAAATATATTAAAATCTTAAACATTTAATGTGCATTTTTACTTTTTGTTCATCAGCCTAAATAAGAAAAATATATTATTCTATTATAATCACTACAAAACATAAATTCATTCTCAAAACAACACACATGCATACTTACATACATACCTCTCACCAAATCGAAATGACATCTGCCATGTATTCACAACTTTGCAATTTATAATTTATTGGCAAGACAATAAAAGTCATAAATTGATTTGATTCTATGTAAATATAAAATAATAAAAAAAATTGCAAATGTTGTATTAATTTGTGAAATTCTCTTTGTAAAACTGACCATCGGTGGACAATTACCACAGTGTGAGCACAAAGAAAATCAAGGACAATCAACATTGCCTTTGATGTTAGTCTCAAGCAAGGATCCCTTATCCCCTTAGATTTTGGATTTTTATTTTGGATTTTTTTATTTTTAATGCTTGAATCCAACATTATCTCACGATTGAGAGTCATTGATTTTAACAGTTGTCGGTTTAGTTAATCAAGAGATAGTAATTATAGAATAGCAACTCACAATGGTCATGTTTAATATATACTAAATATATCATCATACCAATCATAAGTCTACAATTCCTTCATCAAGACTTATCATTAAGATTGATATTTTATAGTCTTATTAGATAAAATACTCAATTTCATCGCAGACTATAAAACTGAAGTTTGTAAGTCATTTTGAGAAACCACGACTTCATCAGTAGTATCCTAGTCTTAGATTGAGGATTTTACATTATTGGAGTCACCACTACTTATTTTATTAATGCATAAAAACAAAAAACCTGAAAATACTGAAATACATATTTATTCAATTGAAAATTTCAGATTGCTTGATTTAAGAACGTAGAAATTATAAGACTTTGTTTCTTAATTACCATCTTTAAAAAATGCAAGGCCTTTTTTACTAGTTACATTATAAAAATGTAAAAAATACATTGGAAAAGCTTAGTCTTAAACTAGTACTCTAAGATCGGAGGTTAAGTTATGAAATGAGTAGATGTCAAGCACTCACCTCACTTGGCCTAAGTCAATCTTCTTGGAGATAATGACCATTTTCCATGCCATGCACGATACAGCTCAATCCACATCATCATCATGTAAAAATATATTTGTCCACAACATTACCGATAAATATATTTACACAATTAGGTTAGCATGCATATTGCCTATATAATTTTGGCTTTTAAAAAAAAAAAAAAACTTGAAATTCTAGTTTCATAATGCTCAATAATTGGCATACTGTAACTCAAATAGAACCTCATCCTCATAGAAGTTTTAGATTTAAGGTGAGGCTGTAAATTCAAAACCCATCAAATGTATGTGTAACTTACTTACAAACAAAAGAAATTGTTGGTGCATTAACTTCATCGCATATCCAAAAAATTTGTAACACCACTGAACCTATATTCTCCATGTAAAGGGTTCTCATTAGCTAATATAATACAAGATCATTATAAACTGAAAATGAGAAACAAAATTAAGGTGTGGGAAGAAAAAAAAATGTGAGCTTTAATATATAACCGATGTCAACATGAATATATTTCATATATACTTAAGATTTTATTACTCAAATTTAACAATGTGTCCAGTACCACTATATTTCATATTTTAAGTAATGTGGTGCCACTTCATTGAAAATTTTAAAAAACATGATATTAGATACACTTTTAGAAAAGTTATCATGGCTTTTGAGTGGAGTTATAATATATCTTTATATTTGAACTCATTTCCCTCTCCCTCGTATATGTGTGTGTGTTTGATTTAAAAAAAAAAAAAAAAAAAAAAAGAGGTAATTGTTCCACATTGCATAAGTGAATATGTTGTGTATAATATAACTTATCTCATCCTCCCTTAAAAGTTATCCTAGTTTTTTTAGTGAAGTTGTGGTGTGCTTTGTGTTATAACCTCTTTCTCTCTCTCTTCGTGTGTGTATTTATTTCTAAAAAAAAAAAAAAATTTGTTTTACTTAATTTGAACTATGAAATTGATTCATTTCAAATGGAGAGTTTTTTTTCCCATCCTTATGGCACTACGCTAGAATCCATTCTAATTTTTTCCATTCATGTCAATTAACATTTAGTGAGAGTTACATACTTGAAACGAGGCAAAAAATTACCTGGTCAGAACTCCAGAAGAAGATGTAGTGACTTTCCTGCATTGATTTTAAGTGGTCATGAAGAAGTAAGAATAGAATGCAGTAGCACAAACATTATATACAAAATTACATACCGAAACCCTATTTACCTATAAAAAAAAAATTCACATCATCAGCAAGCAGCACCGGCTTCCACTATCCGCATTCTCTCTTTGGTGCAAACCTTATCAAAATTCATCCAAAATTCCGAAAACCAAATCCCAATAGCCCAAGTCTTATTATTATTGTACAAAAACCTCAATTCACAAAACATTAAAATCTAGACACTGGAACCAAAGCTCTCTTTCATCATATTGGGCACTCTCTTATTTCTATATCAATTGACATCAATCATATCCCTAAGCCGATTAACACATGCGAATTCGAAACCTTATCTAAGCTTTCCAAAGCAATCCCTAAACTCTAAACTCATGGCAGCCAATTGAATTCCATCATAACAATCACAAACACCACCAAAAAAAAAAAAAAAAAAACAGAAATGATAAAATGTAAGAAAATTATGTGAGAAAATAATAAAAGGTTGTACTTGCTGGATGACCTAGCCTGCAAAAAAAATATCAAAAATAGAAAAGACCAGGAAAAACTCATCACCCTCTTCAAAACTAAAAGCAACTGATCTTGTTTTACTTCTCAGTTCTTTCTTCGAGTACCCAAATTTTACATTTTATTATATGAAGGCCGCGATAAATGAAGGCAATGTGGCAACTTACATTGAAGTGCTTGGTTAGCATCGAAATGGGACATATATTATATATAGCTATCACAACTTGGTATAAATGCTTGTGCCATGTCGTCATTCTCTCCATCTCTCTCACTTTCTCAATTTGCGTGCTTGCATGAATGCATATGTGAAGCTTGTTAACGTTAATTATGGCTATAAATTTTTTTACAACATTTTTTCAAACTGTTGATATAGCAAATTCTTACGGCTCACTATTTGAACATACTATTAACATTATTTTTTTACTTACCAATAACTACACACACATCGGCAATTTGTAAATTTTTTCATTAAAAAGTTAGTAACTCTTGCATTTTCTAAACAATATTTTGTCCATTCGGCAATGTATGTGGCCAACTATTCTCTTAACACACAATTGTGGCCTTTTCTTTTGTTTTTTCAAAAAATTCTATGGGTTTTGTTTGATACCAAAACTAGCAACATGTTCAACGTTTGAACTTTGGAGCTGGAAATTTTATAGCAACGAGAAAGGCAACAGTAGTACAAGATTCATGGTTAATTTTGGTCTTCTAGACCCATTCAATGCATTGGCTAGCTATTAGAGCGGCTGGTCAATTTGTTATGAATTATTATGATCCAAACAAAACTTGTAAATTGACTGATAATTAAAGCTGGATATATTCTTGTTTGAGATATTTTTGGGTTGATAACAGTGGTGACACAAGTATTTCACATTGGAAGTTTATTACTTGATAACACTAGTCAGAAGGACAAAAACAAAAGCAAGCTTTCTGAAATTGCTAATGCATTAGTATAAATGTATAATATATACGAGGGCACAGATTTTTTAGGGCTAGCAGTCTTTTGGTGCTGAAACCATGGGAAACAGTGGATTTGAGAAACAAAACAAGGAATCAGACTCAAGCTCTTGTTTTGGAAAGAGGGGGGCCTGTAGTCTGTATCATGTGAGTAGTGACTAATATAATTACTTCATCCAAAGAAAGCGGTGCAATAGAATTCAAACTCTAAAATAATAGAATAACTTATGGCCGGATACGAAGCGGTACTTTTTGTCATATTCTGTCACAAGAGGCAGCACCTGTTTACTTCAATAAAAAATCTCAAATTTACGAAATAAAAATTCACAAAAGGAAATAGTCTAGAATCCACCAAAAACTAGAGAGATAAAAATCTGCATTTTTGTTAAATTAAATTTGAATTGAAAAAAAAAATGTTCATAAATTTAGAGGCTAATTTAAAAGCTCCACAAACTTCACTGACAATAAAATATATTATAAAACTAATCCTAATTGATACCCTACCATAACATAACTCTAATTTGACTTTAAAAAACATTAAAAGCGCCTAAATAGATATATGTTTAACATTATATAAAAAAATAAGTACTTAATAATATTTAAAAATATAAAGAATAATATATTTAATAATTAATTAACATGCGTCGTATTCTCACTAGCCATTTTATGTCTTAATTTTAAAAAAAAATGTTGTGTTGTCTTATCTTCCTTGTGATTATAAACTTTAGCTCATAGCTTGAAACACATTTCTACAAGTCTCTCCATGTAATCTCTCATTTGATAATTAAATTAATTTCTTCTTAAAGAAGAAAATAGTTTCCTTACCTATCCATGATATATAAATGAATTCCACAAATTAAATATTGACAAAGTATATAGGTATCTCTATGACTCTATCCATGTAAGCATAGATTTATTTGAATTTTCTTCATTGCCAAGCGTTAAAAAGCAACTTTTATTCCTACATCATAAGTTATAAAGTAATACTACAAACACAATCTATTTTACAATATTTTTACAAATTGTTGATGTGGCTTAGCATTTACTAAATAATTATTGATGAATAAAAATGTGATATTAATGATAGCCCAGATTAGAACTAGTAAGAATTTACCACACCAATAGCTTGTAAAAATGTTATAAAATAGTTTGTGTCTGTAGCATTACTCTAAGTTATATGGTCATTTTCTTAAAACTTGAAGGGATACAAAGCAGTTTTCTTCTGTTTTTTAAGAAGCAAAAGTTTAAGGTTTGGTTTTGTTTTGTTCCAATTAATCAATGTTTATAGGGTCAAAAAGGGAGGGAAGAAAAAGAAGCTAAATATCAATGTTATAAGATAAGTACTGATTCAAGTTTTTGGGGACAAAATGGGCTTCTGCCCTTTTCCGGAAAATTAAACATCCTTTTGCCCCCATTCCCAAACAAAATAGGGAAATGCCATTGTTTCGTAACTCGATAATACTAGAGTCGAGTTATATGAATTACTCGATTATCAAATACTCGAGTTAGCTTCAGGTTTGTGCCACGCTGGACGTCCAGCGTGGCATTTTCTCTTTCAAATCCCTAAATAACTCGATTATATATTAATCGAGTAATGTAACCGATTATTCAGATATCGAGATACGCTCTGTTTTCAGATTGTCTTTGTGTCAGGTGTATAGATATATGGTTTTAACATAACTCGATTAGCGTAATATCGAGTTATAAAGTATAATCAATCTCCGAGAAATCGAGTTATTCGCGTATAATTTCTCCACACCTCTTCCCATTTTAGTGTGTCTGGATTTCCGCTAAACTTCCACTCTGCTCAGATCAACAGCTTTCGGACTCAACTGAAGTTTGTATCATCTCAGGTAGAAAACTCACACCAGAATTTTAGGGCAATGATATTTTTATTTGATATTGTACTGAATTTTTATTTTTTTGGTTGAATGAGTGTGAAGTAAGCACATTGGTGTGGTTTTGGTTGTTTGTTGTAGTAAACGTTGGTCATAAGAGAATGAAATATTTAATATAGCAACATTTTGTGTTGCACATAATCACATTGGTCAAACATTTACAACAACATTATGTATTGAACACAATGGGTAGACATTAATAACAATTTGTTTGCACATGGTCAAAAGTTAGTGTTAGTGTTAGTATTTCATTATTGTATTTAGCATTACATTATTTACCAACAGTTAATGCACACTGTTAACTTGATCATTTGGTGTTATTGTATTCAGCGTTGTTGTCTGGTTCTAGCAACCCACAAATCTATAGGCCTCATGATGTGTTCACTACTATGGGTCGTTGTTGGGTATTAGAAGATGAGTTCAGCTATCCAATCAATCTGAATTTGCGAAATAGTGCTTATGTTCACAATACCATGAGACAGAAGTGGACTTGGTTATTTCATAAATAGCAAATGTTTTAAGATGAGCGGGTTGGTTTTAAGTTGCCAGTGCCTTGGTGACTCGCATCGCAGATGCCTAGACACACGATCGACGAACTTCGTAAAGCATTGAACTGCATAAGAGAAGAAAATAATCGAATGAAGATACGTCTTAATCGATATCGAACCCAAGTCGAGATTCGAGAGTCAGTGGAGGAAAGGTGGTACGAGCACGCACAGTTCATGCAATCACTTCTTACCAATCCCATTTATCAGTCGAACGTGGAGATGTCAAATGAAGAGTAATCGTGTCATGGTGTTATTAGATTTTGTTGGAGAACTATTTTGCTTAACTATGTTTTATATGTATCTGTGTCACCGTTGTTGCATTTGTACTATATAAACCTTATTATTGATTGTGAGGAGCATGCACGTTATCGTAATCTAGATTATTATCACATAACGCATAAAAGTTAAATATTTCCACACATGATGATTTTCAATAAGCACGTATGACATAACACAGAAAACTTAAAATAACTTACACTAACATTATTAACTTAACACTAGACATAACACACACACCACATAGACATTCATTCTGACAAGTAGTCCACATAGTTGAAGACATTGTTACGTTCTGCCGGAGTGAGTTGCCTGTTTGTTGCGGTGGCCAGCTCCTCCACTAGTTGTAGCATGTGATACCTAGACCTACAAAGTATCATAAGATTGTTTTCTTTTTTTATTTTAGTAACTGCACGCTTATATTGGTGCATGTTTCACCATGGCAATGCGAGTGAGCTACGGTCGACAAGAGGCGCTTCGAGTCGCAGGAGATCATCGTGTAGTGTTGGACTCATTCACGCGAAAGTCTCACTCCCGCCGCAATCCTGCATAGTATTCCCTCTTGCCGGAATCTCTTTCCCTTCTTTAGTTATTTGGAAAATGAGGTAGCATCCAATTGCACATCGACATTGGAAAATGTGACTTTAGATCGGTATGTGTAAATATTTTGTAAGGGTAGATCTAAATGGGACTTTTGCAAGGGTAAATGTAAATGGGACTCCGGTATGTGTAGATATTTTGCAAGGGTAGATGTAAATGAGACTTTATATAGGGGTTTTGCAAGGGCAAGTATTCACGTGGATGTGACTATATGTAAGGGTAAGTATTCACGTGAATAAAGATGATATGACTCGACAGTTTTTTATTCAGTGGCAAGATGTTGAGGAGCACATGCAAAACTGCAAACATGACTTGGTTGTACAGTGGCGTCTGTTGGTGCATGTGATTCACTGAAGTAGCTGTTTGATATGGCTATATCTTGTGCTACAACAGCGGGCTGGTGATGTGTACTGCAAAAGAGGTTGCGTATTTATTCACGTTAATACTACTTAACATTGATGTGCTTCATCTGACATGACTTGATGAGATATTGCTGAGCTGTGATAAATGTATCATAAACTTTTCAGGGATGCTCTACATCCTTGAAAACGGTGCATTGCAAAAGTTGTTAAGCGTGCATTACAAAAGGTGTATTGACGTGCATGTAGGTGATATGACTGGACAGAGTTCAACAGTGCGAAGCTGTTGAGCATGAACTTTTCAGGGATGTTTTGTGTATTCACGTGAGTGTGGATGGGTACTCTTGGTCAGGGTTCAACAATGCTGAGCTTTCCACCGTAGCTACATTCATTGCTCCCTATCCACACTTTTGTCAAGTGGGATTGAAGAAAGCTGATAACAACATTTGGTTTTGTAATGGTTGGCAGGATTTCGTTGAATACCATTCTATCTGTTATGGTTATATTTTAGTCTCCAAATATGAAGGAAATTCCAGCTTCCATGTTCTTATATTTGATAAGATTGCCACTGAGATTCAATATCCACCTAGGAAGAATTGTAAATTGAAAGATCATCAGGTAGAAATAATATACTTAGATGAAGATGATACAAACTCATCATAAGCAAACCTCAATGTACAGACCCACAAAATATGAAGTCAGAGAAAAGTATGTTTTGAAAACATTATCTAGCATGTCAAGAGGAAGAGAGAGAGCAATCCAAGCAGCCGAAAAGTTCAAGCCTAAAAATTCTTCTTTCATGGGTATCTCATGGCCACATAATATAGTGAGCCTTTATACATAATGTGATCATGATGTCACACTTCAATGTCTTCTGCTATTACCCTCCATCAAAACATATTCGGCAATGAGATTTGGGAAGGGATGGGTTGCATTTTCGAAAGCACAATAATTTAGAAGCAGGAGATGTCTGTGTCTTCGAGGCGATCGAGAGGAAGCCTGTTGTGCTTAGTGTCTCAATATTTCACATGGTTGACCACCAGAGTTTAGACTAGGAAAACACGTTAAATTTTAAACTAGTGATGTTTATGCTTATATTTAATTGTGATGTGGTTTTAAGACTGTTTTCTGACCGGTTTGGCATGTCTTGATGAAGACTATTTAGCATTCCTGTGTTTCATCTAACATGACTTGACGAGACAGTGCTGAGTTGTGTTAAATATATCATAAACTTTTCAGTCATGCTCTGCATCCTTGAAAACGGTACATTGCAAAAGAAGGTATATCCGTGCATTAGCATGTGTGTAGGTGATATGACTAGATAGGGATCAACAGTGTGAAGCTGTTGAGCACCACATGCAACACTACAAACATCAATGTAGCAACGGTGGATAGCTCACCCCCAAAATTGATGCATAACCAATTCAAGGATGCTCTGCCTCCTCGAAAATGGTGCATTACAAAGGGTTGCACATCTGTGTATTCACGTAAGTGGAGATGGATACTTGTGGTCAGGGTTCAACAGTGCCGAGCTATTGAGCATCACATGCAAAACTGCATCAATCAAGTATAGCAATGGTGGATAGCTCACCTCCAAAATTTTGCTTACACTGTTGAGGGATCCTCTGCATTCTTGAAAATAGTGCATTGCAAAATGTTGCATATATATTTATTCACGTGAGCATGGATGATATGACTGAACAGGGTTTAATAGTGCTGAGCTATTGAGCAGCACATGCAGAACTGCAAACATGACTTGGCTGAATAGTGTAGAGCTGTGCTAGCCATCTCCAATCTCACTTGCTATTACGTGCAGCGAGTGTAGCAACACTGGAGAGTTTTATCCCCATATTCCCTTACAAACATTTCAGGGAGTCTTTGCGGGTACAAAATATAGTTACATTTTTTCAACATCAATGTAAAATTATATGAAGAAAACTATGCTTCCAAGTTTTACATCAATGGCTTCTGATCATCACAATTGCAATATTAGGGAGCTTTGGAGCAATGCTACAACAAACCAATAACTTGAATGAAACATTTTAAAGGTTGATCAGGCTTTTAGGCCTTTACCCTATTTCTAAGCAAACCAAATATCATTGTGACAGTATGTTGTGAGAGCCATATGGATTTTCAGTAAGTGAGTGGTGGTTTTGACTAGTCTTTATGTAATGTATCTATATAAAGTAGGACACTATAAGAACTAAGATACACGAATACGTGTATATGATACCGCGACTCAAACAACTCATATAAATGAATTATTCGTATTATTGAATCATATGTGCAATTGGTCTATGTGCTTTGGATGAGTCGTATGTATTGAATCTATTAAATTTTCATAAAAGTAATGTGCAATAAATATAATTTGGAGGCATTTCACTTCCTAAGGTTTTTCCTACATTACAAAGCAAAGGACATTGTCCAACCAAAGCACATTACTTGAATGTAGCAACAAAGAACAACAGAGAAGAAATGAGAAACTGATTTCACATAAACTTAGCCAAAACTAATGAACAGTTAATCTTTAGAGTTACAAAAGTTGAACGTACATAATTATCATTTGTCTGACATTAACAACAACATTATGTATTGCACATAATGTGTAGACATTAACAACAACGTCTAATGTTCGTATGTAGAAATTTTTGGAAATCATCATTGCTTGAATCTGAGAAGACTGAAATATCTGTTTTATCATCTAATGCAGTAATTTCATTAATAGACTTGATGGCTCGCTATTGCGCCTTCCCCTTTAGGTGTTTCCTAGCTTTTTGGATTGCATGAAAACGGTCTAGTCGTCTTTGCATTTAATTGTTCTCTTGTTCAAGACAAGCAAGTATGTTGGCAGGTTCATCTCTAGGTAACTTGACTAAGCGTGCCTTAGGAACTCGTAACTCATGCCATCGACAATACACCTCTAACTCACACCTCTTCTCGTATAGGGTTGACCATGGTGGTTCCGCTTGTTCTGCTACAGTGAACTCAATTGCGGTGGTATCTGTACTTAGTTTTGTAGGTTTGCTGACCATGATGTGCCCAACGCTTCCAAGACTCCTGTACATGTATATTGGCATATTAACGAAATCTCTCTTATTTCTAACCCATATCCCTCCATAGTGGTCTGTGTATGTATGTAGTTGTTGATTTGTTGAAATTTGTGATGATGCATTTGTTGAAGTAGATCCAAACTTGTTTTGCATTGTACGCTTTGATGTTGAGGCGTTGCGACTCATAGCTTAATCAATCTACGAAGTTAGCAGGGTAGAAAGTTAACATTATATCGCTGGTGCATTTATAACCTCATTTCATGGTCTACTATTTAATTAAAATTTCAATTATTAGGGCTTGTCATGTCAATACATGTTGGAAAAACACTGCAATCTAAACAAGATTTTACATGTTCCCAATGTCGCATCAAAGGTGGGCAGTAGTTGCAACATTAGATGTAAATGGGACATCTATGCATCCAAATTCAGAATTGTGTATTCACATGAGTGTAGGTGTGAAACAATGTCAAGCTGTTGACACTTCTAGTGCAGAATTGCGAACATGACTTGGCGCCAACTGCCGCGTCTGTTGGCGCATGTGCTACGATTGAAGGAGTTTGATATGACTACAGTTGGTGCTACAGCAACGGGCTGGTGACGTGTGTTCAGAGTTCAAACTTGGGCATCTTAAAACTTCGCTATAGGTATCCATTTTTTGTCTTTCACGCTGCAATTTCACTATATTAATTTATTAATTGTTTAAATCCTTCACAAAACAAATTATGAAGATCACAGTGTGTTATTATCTTTGGTCATTTTCAAGCCAATTTAAACATCATGGTGTGTAAACATCACGGTGTTCATTACCTTTGGTCATTAAACATTTAAAGGTTAAAAGCATCACTTTGCTCTCAAAACCATCACTCTTACAAATTACACAGCCCCACAGCCTAAAACATTGAAATTTCTTTTGTAATCGTACCCAATTAATGTGACCCTATAGATTTGGAATACCTACTTACTCGACTGTTCGATCAAACATCGTGGTCAAAGAGTTGCTGGTTTGAAACTGCAATGAAACAAAATCCATAAAATAAATTGAACAAGTGACAAGATAACATTGATTTCACATTCAAGGGTAAAAAATGTGAAATCAAAAGAATATTTCAAGGGCTTTCATTGATATCTATATCATCATTGAGTAATGAGTTAGAACCGCACAAGTGGAGCCTGAAATATCCACAATAGAAGCACCCATTTTCATTTACACAAAGATTTTAAATTTCCTAATCTATAGTAACCAGCCAGCTCAAAATAAAAAGGGGCCAAAAAACGTTCACATATTTGTGCTCCTATAGAAGAGTACCAAATTTATTTAGAGAAACCTTAAAAAGCAGCCACTTTCCAAATTCTTTAAATAAAAAATTAGAGTAAAGAATATTATAATACTTCAAGGTTCAAACAAGAATCTCAAATTCAACAAAGGGTGCAGGACCATTGAATGTTCAATTATTCCTCTCCCCCTCCATACGGTCAATTTTAAACAAAGAGGAGTTGTATTGCAAGCAAAAGAACTTCTATGCTTACTATATCAGCTTCTCTAGCCATACATTTGCACATATAAGCTGAGGGTGCCAGCGAATGAATTTTTTTCAGTAAGGTTACTTAAAATTTTCTAGATTGCAAAACAAAAGTGGTGTCAATTCCAACAAATAATGAAAATTATAAAAAACCTAGACATACCAAAAACAATGAGTACTAAAACTTTTAAGGGATATGAAAGAACTTAATTTGTTTGTTACTGTACTAAACACTACTATTTCATCACTCTTACTAGTTTTTAACTGGACTTACAGTAACTAACTTTCTGTTTCATGTGAATATGTATTGTATTTCATAGATTTATGTATATAGGATGTCATTATGGGCAGAACATCTTGGATTTACAGAAGACTGCTTCAGACAACCACAGTCTCATCATTTTCATCATTTTTTTCTTAACACGTAACCAGTAGAACCAATCTTTACGAGATGGGTTTAGCTTCAGCCACATTTTACACCATTTACAACAACTATTTACACTCAAACGTAATTAGTTTGACACCATTTACAACAACTTTAATAAAATCATGCCTACAATCAGATAAGACACATTTTACACAAACCCAGAAACATCACTGAAACACCACCACTCGATTTGCCAAAACCCCCCATCAAAACCCCAAGCACATTTAAACTCATTGATGAGAAAATAATCATTGCAGCATGTTAAAAGACAACAAATTTCTCATTAATTAGAAAATCACACAGACATAACCATATAGCAATAAATACTTTACATCATCATCATCGCAGCATATAACACACAACAAAATTTTCATCTTGATTAGTAAATTTACTATTTTTTAAGTAATTTTCAACAAAATAATCAAAATCCCACATAAAACACAACCTAATATTAACCAAGATCAGAAAAGATATAAGAGGAGAGGACTGTACCTGTCATCAACGACGGCGGGAAGCAACAATGACGGCAAGCAACGACGATTGAGGGAGACTGGATAGGGAGAGTGAGACTTATGGAGAGTGAGGAAGAGTCGGGAAGCCTGATCACAAAGCGAGCGAGGGAGAGAGTGATGGCAAAGAGCGAGGGAAAGAGAGTGTATAGGGAGAGAGTGAGTGAATAGGGGTTGTGAGACGTTAAGGTCCTATTGATTCAAACCGCTAAAGAAAACTCGATTTTACAGTTCCTGAGTTATGAATGACTACACGCTCATTTTTTTATTGGGGAAAACCCATGTCTGCTGCGCCAGCGTGGCACAACGGTCAGACTAACTCGATCATACTAATATTGAGTTCTTCATTAAAACTCGACTTTCGTATTATCGAGTTATAAAACAAGGGCATTTCCTTATTTAGTTTGGGAAAGGGGGAAAAAGCATGTTTAATTTTCTGGAAAAGGGCAGAAGCCTATTTTTTCTAGTTTTTGGTCTTTTTCTATCCTCTTCAGTTTATCATCGCAAATAAATATCAAAGCAAAGCCAAAGCTAAGTTTTTGGCCTTTTATTCTCTTAAGCTCTTCGAAAGGGCAATGGTGGTGACAATATGAGCTCATGGGTGCATGAGATGCACTTCGAAAGGGCAATGGTGGTGACAAGTTTTTGTGTGCCATATACATACACGTTTAGAGGTAGCAGACTACGACACAGGAATTGTGAGAAATAGATGTTTTTCGAGGAACAGAAGGCTAGAGTAGCCTGGATTTTGATGGCAAAATATAGATGTTTTCCGAGGATCAGCGAAGGCTCCAGTACCCTGATTTGGATGGTTGAGCTCAATCCATGTTATTCCATATTTTATCCTATCTCCCTCTCCCCCAAAAGATGACGATCTAGTATAAATTTCATTGAGAAATCAATTTTATTACATATAAATCTTACAAGGTATATCAATTTTTAAACTATTATACATATGAGTTGAGTTCAAGTTACAACTGAATTGTCATATACGTACACGTTTAGAGGTAGCAGACTACGACACAGGAATTGCAAAAATAGATGTTTTTCGAGGAACAGAAGGCTAGAGTAGCCCGGATTTTGATGGGAAAATATAGATGTTTTTCGAGGATCAGTGAAGGCTCCAATACCTAGATTTGGATGGTTGAGCTCAATCCATGTCATTCAATCTTATATCCTATCTCCCTCTCCCCCAAAAGATGACAATCTAGTATAAATTTCATTGAGAAATCAATTTTATTACATATAAATCTTAAAAGATGGTGTATCAATTTTTAAACTATAATATATATAAGTTGAGTTCAAATTACAATTAGTATAACCTCATAAGAGTTACACCTTTTTTGGACCATTAATTATTATTAGATCTCAGGGTGAAAAAAATACTCATAATAATGTCATTATTATTTTCTAAAAATTATGGATTTAAGCATTAACTCTTCTTATTAAAAAAAAAAAAAAGCATTTACTCCTACTTTCCTCCACATCATCATCTTCTTCCTCTCATCCTCTTTTGCATCTTTTTTCTTGCACTATGTACTTTTAGGTCACCACCATTGATTTCTTAACAATATTGTCTCGAGGTACTGGAAAATTTTAGAAATAGTCACAATCGTTTTGGAGAAAAATTGTTGAGGATGAGTATTTCTAAGGATAAAAAGAACTCATGGCCAAAGTCAATTTAAAAAATTAGTGTTCTAACAACATAACTCTATCTCTTAGCCATATCATCATCTCCCAATATGGTCCTTGAATGATCTTAAAAAAGATGGGCTCTCTTACATCATGTACATTACACCAACCAAGGTATGGGGGAATGTCTATGTGGTTAGATCTGGACCCTCCACATGGAGTGGCTGTGAGCAAAGGAAAAGGAAGTGTTGGCTACAAAATCCTATCCTTGGCTCGTGCCAAAGGCATGACTATCATGGGAAGGAAGTAAGATACGCATATGACATGGTACTCAAGCATTCACAAAAAGAGAGATAGTGACTTTCTAAGGTCAGTAGCTATGAGAACACCCCTTATTAGTCGAATGCATGTTGGACTACTTCAAAGACACGTGTATTACTTACAATACTCCTAATGTCCCTCTCATTTTTTAAAAGTTGTTTCCCAGGTCAGTGGCAAAGTCACCTACCCGTACGCCACAGTGCCATGTTGGCGCATTCTCTTTCCCCTAATCACCAAATAGTACCACAACTGTGAAAAGGTCCAAAAATAAGAAAATGATAACTTGACACTTGTTTTTGTACTCAGTCATATTCCTCAGATTATAAGAAGCAGCTGGACTTTTAGGGTAAGAACTCAAGTAGATCTTTTGAAAAAAGAGTAGAAAGTTGATAAGATAGGAAGATAGAAAACAAGGTCTCTCTTTTAAGGAAGAACACCCTTATTGTACAAGAGTTACCTCTTCTTTCCACATAATACAAAGCTGAACAGATTCTTGCTCAAACTGTGGTTTTTCATCCATTTATTAGGGTTTTCCATGTATATCTGGTGTCCATTTTACTTTTGTACAATCACTTTCTTCTTCTCTAACTTGTGTGATATCAAAGCTTGTACGTTTGTCACTCATAAGCTTTTTCATGTAAATGTACTATTAGATAACTTATTTATTCCCTATATAAGCTCAAATCTAACTTACATGTACACACCAATATATGCAAAACATCATGGTTTATGGTAAAATAGGCTAGTACTTTTGTGGCATTATTTGTCTTTGTATAATCAACAAACACTCCACCTTGGAGTTGAACCTTAATGTCCTCCATGATATGGCCCCACAATCTCTAATGCTTGCCATACTCCAAAATAACTGTGGACGACTAAATTTCTCGGTTCGAAATAAGTCAAACAAGTAAAGATAGTGTCACAAATGTGAATTTGTATTAATGAATGTATGGTACAATTCTCTGTAATTACAAAAGAGTTATCCTCTGATTCGATCTCCTTGAAAGACTTGTTGATTGGATTTGTGGTAATGTGATTTTCACTTGAACACAAAGTATCCTTCAATTTGGTTGAAGGATGGATCGAAGATTGTTGAAATGGAATTACAATGAATCTCTGGCTATGAGCTTGTTAGAAATCCTTTGTTCTTCACGTTCTTCGTGTTCTTCGTGTGTTCTTCGTGTTCTTGATGTGTTCTTCGTCTTCGAAGGTTTGTGNCTTGATTCCAGTGAACTTTGAGATCTAGGAATATGATTTGGATGATTCCTCTTCGAATGTTCTTTGTATTCGAAGGTTTGTGGTGGAAGTTCTTCGGGGCTTTAGAGGCTTGATCCGTAGAGCTTCACTAATTTATGATTTGTTGATGTTTCTGGAGGCTTTTGAGCTTGATTCCAGCAAACTTTTGGATCTAGGCGGATGATTTGGATGATTTCTCTTCGAATGTTCTTCGTATTCGAAGTTGAAGTTCTTGAAGTTCTTGAAGTTCTTGGAGGCTTTAGAGCTTGGTTCCGGCAGAGCTTCTGGACTTCTGAGTGCTTCCAATGGCCTGGTCCTCTCCAAATCTCTAGATCTCCTCCTTAGATCTCCTTGGATCTCAGATCTCCTCAGCTCCTCAGATCTCCTTTTTGATCTGATCTCCCCCAAATGCCTTAGGAAGGCTTCTATTTATAGGAGTTTAGGAGTAGGTAAGCGACACGTGGCGGAGTCTGATTGGTGACACGTGGCAGAGTTTGATTGGTGACATGTGGCAGAGCTTGATTGGTCCGCTTATGTCATCGCCTGCACATGCTGGACTGATTGTGTCATCGCTTACACGTGCGAAGCTGATTATGTCATCGCTTACACGTGCGATGATGTGTGATTGGTTTTTGCATGACACTTGGCAAATTTCTATTGGTTTCTGAATAGCAATAGTAAAACCTAGCAGTAGCATGTGGCGCTTTGTAATTGGCCGTATTTTGTGGACTTGATAGTGTGACGTGTCAGCTTGTGATAGGTCGGGAATTTTCCCTGTCTACAATAACCTCTACAGTGAAAGTCACGGCAAACCTAAGTAGCTAAATATACAATCAAAATTTGTCTTGCTTCCTTACGAGTTGTTTGCACAAGAGCAAGAAGATTATGTGAGAGAGGAAGAAGATGATGGCGTAGCGAGGGAGAGTTAATGCCCTTTTTCTTTTTCTTTTTCTTTTTCTTTTCATTTGATAAGAAGAGTAACTGCCTAAATCACTAATTTCTAGAGAATAATAATGATATTACCTTGAGTGTGTTTTTACCCTTAAATCTAATAATAATCAATGGTCCAAAAAATGTGTAATTTTTTTGAAGTTACACTAGGTGTAACTTGAATCCATCTCTCTCTCTCTCTCTCTCTCTCTCTCTCTCTCTCTCTCTCTCTCTCTCTCTCTCTCTCTCTATATATATATATATATATATAAGAAATTTTATTTATTATGTTAATAAATAATTTGTGAATCTTTTAACTTAAAATTGGTAGTAGATTAACATTTTCTTTTCTACTCTGTCTTTACTGCTAAATTATGAAACAAGATCCTAGTAAGGAAATCGAATATATATATATATATAGAGAGAGAGAGAGAGAGAGAGAGAGAGAGAGAGAGAGAGAGAGAGAGAGAGATTTAACAGTGTTACAACACTCAACAAATTTTTTTTTTTTTATTGAATACATATTTTGACAATCTGCTATTTGATTAAAAAATTTCTCTTATACCTTATCTACATGAAAAATATCAAGACAATCATAGATCAATAATTAACTCATCAAAAAATACAATATACGAAACTCAAAAAAAAAATTGAGTTTAATAAAGAAAGTTGTTTAAATTTCAAGCTTTTTTTGTATTTTAAAATTGGGAAAGGTTTTGTTGTATACTAGTATGCAGCAATTGCTGCATAATGGGTTATGAGGCAGCAAAAAAAAAGTAACATACATGCAATGCACATGATCAAGTGGGCTCCTGGATACATGTTACTTTCTTTTTATTGCCACATAATCCATTATGCAGCAATTGTTGCATACTAGTATGTAGCAAATCTTTTCCCTTTAAAATTATACATAAGAAATGGGCTTATGGATCGAATACTAATTAAAAAAATAGAGTATGTAATCCAATAGTGACATTTTCATTTTTCATAATATTAATATATATATACTTGTTTTAAGTTAGGCTAAGTCTTCTTTCTCAAAAAAAAAAAAAAAAAAGTTAGGCTAAGTATTCAATAGGAGGATTTTGGAAAGCCTGGCCCAATATTTAGTTGCACAAACTAGGCTCTCACTTTACCAATTGGGTCATGTTATATATATAAACAAACATGATTGAAGTTGGATTAAATCTTATATTAACGGATTTTGGAAAGCCCAGCCCAACATTTAGAAAGGTTGGAAAACAAGACCCTCAGTTTACTCATTGGGCCATTTTACAGTCAACATCTCTCTCTCTCTCTCTCTCTCTCTCTATATATATATGTGTGTGTGTGTGTGTGCATGCCAAATCTGTTTTAAGTTGGGCTAATTAAGTCTTCAATGGGAGGATTTTAGAAAGCCTTGCCCAGCATTTATTTGTGCAAACTAGGCTCTCAATTTACCTGTTGGGCCATGTTATATATATAATCAAACCTCTTTTAAGTTGGGTTAAGTCTTCAATTAGTAGATTTTAGAAAGCCTAGCTCGACATTTAGAAAGGTTGGGCAAACAAGGCCCTCAGTTTACTAATTGGGTCTCGTTACAACCAACATCTCTCTCTCTCCCTCTCTCTCTCAATGGGTGGATTTTAGAAACCACTAGCCGACATTTAGAAAGCCCAACCCATCATTTTCAAAAATTGGGCAAACGAAACTCTCAGTTAACTAATTGAAGAAGTGATTTTAGCGTAGAACAATTATCTTTTGAGAAAATTGCATTGACCTTGTTTAAGGCTTCCTAAAATTACATTAACTTATTTCAAACTGTAAATGGACTTCTATTTAAAAAAAAAAAAAAAAAAGAGATGAAGGGTAAGCTACAGTCACCTCACCTCCCTTATAGCTTAACACCGTTAAATCTACTAAAGAAAATTGAAAAAAAAAAATCTAAATAAATAAACTAACATTTTCGATGCAAAAATAATAACAGATATGAAAGAGTTGAAAAATGCAAATGCTTTAAAAGTGGAAACGAAAAATAAATTAACAAAAAAAACAAGAAGCAAAACTTATGGCTTGTTTAGATGGAGGGGGGAAGGAGGGGGAGTGGAGGAGAGTAGAGTAGAGTTTGTTAAAAATAAGTTAATTTTGAGTTAAATCTACTCTACTCATCGCCCCTCTCCCTCAATCCAAACGGACCATTGGAGTGAGGGTTAAGAATCCCAAATCATTTCATGCAAAAGTGGGGATTGAAGGAAGCCAAAGGGCAAATGAGCAAAACCCACTAACTAGGAAATGAACCATATCGCTGATCGAGTGTGAGGTTGAAACTTGAAAGGTTGTGACAACAATATGGACAAGGAATCATCTATGGCTATGCGCTAGAAAGAGGCATGAAATGGAGGGTGGGAAACAAAGAAAAAAATACTACAAATTTAGAGAGCTAGGCGGCTTCCTGTTCAAAACATTTATACTTTTTACTGTATTACAAAGTAATATTTCCGAAAGAAATATGTTGAAACAAAAAAAATTCAAAAATCTGATATTTCCAGTTAACTTCCTTCAAAGTGAAATTTTCCTTTTACCCTCCTTGAAAATTGGGTTAAAATTACATCTTGTTTAATGTTAAACAATGTTATAGTGTTATGCTACTCAACAATCTTTATTGGATGTGTATTTTTAGAAACCCACAGTTGGACAACATTTCTCTTTTGATACCTTTCATTCTTGCAAAATTTCAAGATAACAAAAAATTGATAGCTATCTCATTTATAAAATTTTAATTTTAAGTTTATTTTTATATTATGTATAAAAGATGAGATTATGAATCAAATAATAATAAGAATATAGAAAATAGGTTATAAAGGTTATTAGGTTATTAATATAATCGATTCTAAAAAAAAAAAAAGTTATTAAAATAATAAAGATTATTAGGTTGTTTAACATTAAGAAAAAAAAGATTATTAGGTAGTTTAACATTAAGAAAAAGTTTTTTATTTTTTAATATATATATATATATATCAACAAATTTGAGCTTCCTTGGTTGCGGTGTTTTGTTACACCTGGTCTAACTAAATCCATATAAAAAAAAACACCCCATGATGGCAACCTTTGTGGCACTGTTTTGGTTTGGTCACAATAGATCTAATCTTCCTTGGTGGAGACTTTGACTAGCCAGCCAATCCCGTGGTGTTGCGAGCTAGGCATGAAACCGGCCACCTTACGAGTTATGTTGGTCAATGAATTTGGTGAGAGATGCCAAGGTTTTGTGATTGTTGTTTTGACAGATTGATGGTGCAAGGTTTGATGGTGATAGTCGTGGTAGTTGTAGTTGACTAGTGAGGTACAACATGATTGCATGGGTAACTAGTTTTTTGGTATATTAAAGCATTGACCAAGATCGAATTTGGCTATGGTACTGTGTCAAGGTTGTTGAGAGAGAGAGAGAGAGAGAGAGAAGCATGAGCTAGAATTTTACGTGATTCTTCTTGATGACCTATGTTTGCAAGACTGCAATAGAAACCCCTTGACAGTTATATCTTTGTTATTGAAGTATGTCTTACAATGAATTTAATGTAGGGTTTATTTGCTCTACAAGTACATAGACTTGCAACAGTATTTGGGCCTTAAATAGTAATATCTCTAGCAGCATGTAAGATATTAGAAGACAATAGTATTGTCAAAAAAACATAGTCGCTCTAAAGTTATCGAGTGATATGACAATATTGAATTATTGATAAAAGTTACATTATATATAACTTGAACTCTAACTTATGCTCGTGGATAATTACTATATATACATACACACCCTAATATTAATTAGGAGAAAATGTGTGGGCTGAATTTGTTTAAAAATGAAGGATAATAGTACAATATTCTAGACATGGTTGTCTACACTTAAAAAAGAAACGTAACACTAAAAAGAATGGGAATAATAGGCTCTATTTGATATAAAAGAAGGATAGAAAAGTGAAAGAAAAGATATGATATCAATTTTGCAAAAGTGAAAGAAAAGAGATTATATCAATTTTGCATCTTGTATCTTTGATAGCGAATATAGAAAAGTGGTGATCAAGGCCATTGCATCTTCTGGGTTCCAAGCAAACACCCAATTGGAAAGAACTGAAGTTGATGTTTAAAAGTATCCATGTTAATATTAATTATTCGAAGGTTCCAGAAACCTGAAGGACATGTTTTTCCCTTTATAAAATTGGCAGTGTTTGTTTCTAGAAAAAAAAAAACTAATACGTGTAAATAAGAAAGTTAATCCAGTGTATTTTGGAGAGAGACGAAACTCTCAAAGAGAAATTACAAACCCAATCCATATTACAAGAATCAGCAATACAAGAGCAGAGTAATCAAACCACAAAAGAGAAACAAAATACAAAACTGAAACAGAACAAAACCATGCTCTCTAAGAATCCATCTCCAGGGCACTGGCCTCTCAAGGAGCAAGGTTGTCAAAATGTAGGATTATAGGAGGTAGGCGGGATTGTGGATCGTAAAATTAGATTATGGATCATAAAATTCTACATTATTTGAGAAAAAAAAAACAAAAAATACATATTGGCATGTTAAATAATCACATAAATTATACATTTATTTATAAAAAACCAAAAATTTGCATCAATTTAATGTAATTACCATATATCACTACATCCATTTGTAAGCACCATTTAAAGACACCATAAACCTCAAAACGTGACACTCTATTGGAATGTTATTTTTTATTTAGGTCAAACTAACACTCTATTTCTCTATATGAGAATAACAAAACTTGGCCTATTGGGATGTTATTTTTCATTTGAGTCCAACTGAGTCTTCTGTCAAGTTAAAGAATAGGGTAAATTCCATTAATCTCCCCTGAGTTTGGGCAAATACCACTCAGGTCCAAAACATTTCAAAATTGACCAATTAGGTCCATAAAAGACATATTAGTCCCTAACACCCTTAACACCATTACCCCTCCGTCATTTTTCTTTCCCTCACTCAAAACTCTCTCTAGTCTCTTCTCTCTAGTTCCTCTCCCTCTTTCAATCCCAACCAAAGCCATAACAAAAAAAAAACCCAAATCTTACCACAAAACTCAAATCCAAATTTGAGTTTTGTTAACATAAAATTAAAAAATCATTCACTTTGTTTTTTTACTAGAACGAACTGCCAAAACAAGGAAAAAATGTATGATGAACTATGATTTGATTCAAAACAAAAACAAAGAACAAAAGTCACAAATTCATGTCATTAACAAATCCAAACCAGCAACATCTTTTCATTTCATTTCCACCCTCAACGCAAACAACAAAAAACCCAAAAAAAAAATATATATATATATATATATGAGGGTGGATATTGTAAATACCATGGAAAACGAGGGGCAGTGAGTGAGTGAGTGAGAGTGAGAATTCAGATGGGCTTGGCAGAAGAATCGTAGGAAGCGGTGGAAGATGCAACAACAACAACAAGATCATTAGATTTAGAGGTGATGAGAGAGGCACGAATGTTTTGTTGTCGTCTGGATCATAATCGGGATTGAGGGAGCAATCGATGCCTTCGTAGCCTTGTTCAAGGCAAGGCTTGCAAGCGATCTCAATGGCGATCTAACCCAGCACCACTCCTGCTTTTGCTATCAATGCGCTTGTTACTGTTGCCATCTGATCTATCTCTTTCTCAAATCTACATTTTTCTGAGTCCTTGATCAATTTCAATTGTAGTGGTGTTTTCGAGTTTTTAGTGGGACCCACCATGTGTGACCCTAGCTTGAAAGAGGGAGAAGAACTAGAGAGGAGACTAGAGAGAGTTCTAAGTGAGGGAAAGAAAATAAAAAAAAAAAAAAAAAAAAATCCTATACATTTTAATTAGGCCCTTTTCTCTAAAATAAGAAAACATGTTAAAATACATACATTTTTTAAAAACATTTGCAATGATTATAGGTGTCATGCTCCAAACTTGAAAAGGTCCAAAGCATGAGAAAAACATCTCAAAGATATCTGTAGATTTTCTTTTTTGACAATTCGATCCAAAAAAATCATATCAAGTACAACATCAAGAATTATTATAATAATTCTATTCAAGATATTCTCAAAGTAAATCAGAGCTCTATGCAATAATTACAAAGACCATTGGCCACAAAAGAATGGAGTTTGAATAAATAATTACACATTATATACTTGTCCCATCAATGGAAATAAAGTCATAACCACTATCATATACAAAAGAATGAATCAAGTCTACTCTATGATATACATCATCTAAATATCTTCATCACAAAAGTCTAGCCTCCATTAGTAGTTAGTCTAACTACCGCTAGCCACAAAAACTTATCTCAAAATGATCGTTGTCTACTTTGAGAAAGTTTATAAAAGAATGGGATGAGACAGAACCCAATAAGTAGCATAATTAATGGAAGTGGGGGAAATCAAGTTTCATGATGATGAAAAATTTACAAAGCATGTTTTAGTTTGAGAAATTTCTAACTGAATACTACAAGACCATTTTCAATAATAACATGACAATAATGATCAAATAATGCCACACAAGGCTTCTAAAAAAATGACCACCATGAAACTATATATATATATATATATATACACATACATGTATTGTGAGCATAACAACATTTTTCCAAAAGACTGAAAAGCCAACCCAAGTCACAAGACAAGCCATCACAAAAACGGAAATGTCACAGACATTATACTGCCATAGAGACAAGTCAAAACTCACAAACCACTAGCATGATATGTACCTCTTTTGGCATGTAGTATATTGGCCTTGCCTAGCCTCACTCACACCCTCAAGGATTTACCTATCCCCCCATGAGCAGCAGGGGATAACACATCATGTAGTACTTCTTTTGCATGTGGTCTCTTGGTCTTTCCTAGCCTCACTTACACACTTAACGATTTACCTCTTTCCCCTATGGATAGCAAGGAATGACGGGTCACACAGTACCCCTTTTACATGTGATCTTTTGGCCCTAAGGGTAGCAGCTTCACTCACATACTTAAGGATTTACGTGCGTCATGCAAAGTGAAAGGCTCTAACTTGACTTGTCGTCACAAAGACATGATAATCACCAACATCATAGCACAAGGGCAAACCCACATAAAAAAACTCACAAGTTAAATGTATTCAAATACATAGTTTACTTTCAAGTAGTTTCATAAGATATTTCAATAACCAAATATCCACAACATTCTCAAAGTCCTCAAAACCATTTCTACTCAAAATATTTTGTATCAATTTCCCAAGTAACAAGACAAGATAAGTATCTTTAAATTTTCTAATTTACCATAAAATCCACGAATTCATTATTAAAGGATTAAATCAAAGATGTTCATATTTTCTATGTCAACAATTCCTGCATTTCGCCATATGCAATATTAAATATGATGCACTTTTTATATATAATCATATATAATAGCGTCACAACACAACACTTTTTAAGAAAACATAATCTCACAAATAATTTTCCAAAATGTGTTTAATCCAAAAACAATGTTTATGCAACATGATTATTTTCCAAAATATCGCCATTAAAAAGCTACTTACCTTGCAACTCGCAAAAAGCCTAATTCTCCAAGTTCCAAAGGAGTTTAGCTAGAACCTAAACAATACCAAGTAAACATATCATGATAAGCATAAAGATTGACATTGTGTCTAGCTATGAATTAGAGATTGTTAACTAAGCAATTAATTAGACAAGTCTAAGTATTTAACCTCACAAATAATGTATCCCACTTCCAAAGCTACCCAACAATTTAATTCACAAGACATAAACTTCAATTTATACAATTAAATCATCTCCCTAATACTAAGATCTTAACAATTTATAAGTAGCTCCCATAAAATTTACACAACATCATCAAGAAACCCATGACACCAAAATCATAACATTCTCTAAGACAAACAATTTGAATATTTAACTAGCTTAAATTAATCAATAAAAATTATATTTACCATCTATTTCACATTAAAAAACCAAAACTCTCAAATCTTCACTACTTAGATAGCCACTATCGTAAAAACTATAAATCCACTTATCAAATAAATCCACTAAGACAATATCCATACACTTAAATACATGAATATTACTTTCAAAACTCATAATCACATGGGTATCATTATCAAAACTTAGATAAAGAAAGTCTCTATCAAAAGCATATAAACTCATCAAAAAGATTAGAAATTTTTATTTCAAATAAAATGGATAAAGATGTTTAGAGGTTTCGATTTTTCCAGTGATGGTGGAGATGGTGGTAGGAAGTGAGGTACCAGTGGGGAAGTTTGAGGGAGTGAGAGAGGAGTGTTTAGTGTGTTTGTGAGAAAATGAGAACTGAAAACTGAAAACATTGTAGTAAAATAATTTTTAAATGTGCGAATAGTGTCGTGTGACTCATTTTTAATGAAAATTTTGTTAAAAAAAGAGGTTTGTGGATTTTGTGAACAGTAATATGAGTTTCGCTATCAGACTTGAAATGCGCTTCTCCCAAAAAAAAGAAGAAAAAAAGAGCCAGACGCATATGCGCATGGGACAAACGCAATCCAAACCTGCCTTTAAGTTGACCGGCCAAGAGAAAATTAAAGATATATGTGAAATTTGAGTGGCTGAAGGGAGTGGGGTAGCTGGGGTCAGGCGTGTGTCTCTCCAAAAAAATCTAATCCTTTTTTTTTTTTTTTTTTTTTTGGGCTGGGGCGTTACAATAGGCCCTTTCCACTAAAAACAGAAAACAAGTTGTGAAAAAAAATCCATATATTTTAGTATTAAACATTGATGATGATTTCGAAGAGAGCCTTTTTAAAAAGGTGTTAAAAAAGAACCATTTGAAGATTTATAATGATCCCATGTGAGATTATTTGGCATTTAATATTCCCAATTTCATGATTTATATCGATCCCATGTGGGAAATGAGAATATTTTGCATTCAATGACTCAATATTTCCAACAGTACGTGTCACACTTTAACTACAATCCAAACTGTGGTAGCTAAGCTTTCACTAAACGTCCACCAAAATTTCAAAACTAAATGCGTACAAGCAAAGGATAAGACTTTTATTTCTTTGATTTTTTAGAGACAATTACCATATACTGCTAATTTTGGAGCATAAAATTTTGTTCTCTTAAACTCTCAAGTACTTTTTATATGGAAGGATATTAATTAAACTATAAGACCCTTGGTCAATCTGTTGTTTCTTAAGTCGATAGAGAAGGTAGCAATGGAAAACTTGCCAAAGTTAAGGCATGGTCAAACAAGAAGAAGTGCAGTAAGGCCAAGACATGTTACTTTCAATCCTCTCTAGGATTTGTTGCATCAATTGTTTTTTAAGTAATGATATGACTTCAGCTATAGCACCAAGTGACCCCACGTTTTTTCATGACATATGTTAAGAGCTCTTGACAGGTCTATCCCTTTTTGATATTAGAAAAGTATAACACAATAGAACTTGATAATTTTCAAGGGAGAGACATGGGTGGCGAGGAAGAAGATCAGGAATCACCTTTACTAGGGAGCTCTTCTCAACCTGATGAACCTGAGGAGCCTCTCAAAAGAACAGGTAATTAAACTTGAAATTCAGTTTTGCAGTTATTGCACATATAGTAGTCTTTTCTTCTTATCTTTTCTGTAGAGAGAATGTCACAAGACAAGGAAAACTCTTTTACTTTCCACTTTTTTTGGCTACATGTTTCCTTCATCATATCTATTTTTTAAGAGTTTTCTAAAAAAAAAAAAAAAAAAAAAACTATTTTAAGAGCTTTCATTTCCTTTTTATGTCTCCTTTCTCCTTTTCTCTTTTTGTATATAATTTATTGAGTAGCTAAGTCTAATATGGATAAGGATGAAAATTGAAAATTTGAAACAATATCTGTATATCTACTGCCGGAGAGGTAGAGCCTAATAATGGCTTTGGTGAAAACAGACTGAGTGACTGCAGTAATGCCATATGACCAAATCTTCTGCCTTCTGGGAACAGAGGGCCATTTTCCAATAGAGAAATTATCTTATGCATTCATTGGATGCATATAATCTCTCATAGTAAGTAGTGACTTTCACATAATTGGCCATATCTTGCACGCAAGTGCTGCATATTTCTATCTTCAGTTGCCAGAGAAAATAACAACTCAAGTGTGAAGTGCAAAAAAAGTCTGTTTTTGGGTTTTTTGAGCTTATTTTGGCAGGCCCCATACAAAAAACTTTACTCTGTTATTTTCTACCATACTTTCAGTAAACAAACAATCAGCAAGCGCACACTTGGGACTGTTAACCCTATTGCATATTACTATGCTCTAAAATGTGATTCAGCAATATGCACTGCACAAAGTTAGATATTTTCACTTTTAGTATGTGGTGGTATTTTGGTAGGAAGGAATATTGGAGGTTGCAATTTGCAGGAGAGCATAAACACCAAAGATGGTCCCAACTCTAATTAAAATACCTTCCACTCTTGACAACTCCCTTTCAATACAATACAATTATTTATACAAAGCATTATTGAAATTGGAATCTTATATTTAGTGTTCGGTATGATTAATTTTGTCAACTTATTTTACTATTCAGCTTATTTTTCCTACTATTCATGGGTCTTATTACACTTTTTGATACTATTTGTGAGTTCCACTATACTATTTTAGCTAATTTTTACTTTTATCTACAGTACTTTCAGTAAAAAGTTTTCAGTTTCAGCAAATAAGCAGCTCTCAAATAGACCCTATTGAACCAAGCATGATTATCTTGGCCTTCTAATATCCATTTTAATTTTCAAAATTTAAGTTTCATCCTTCACCCTTATACCACAACCTTATTCTATCCACTAATTCTCCCACTAGTTGAGCTTTTTACAAGTACATTTAGGGTCTATTTGAGAAGTTTATTTAGCTGATGGTCTGTTTGAGATCCGCTTATTTTGCTGAAATTGAAAACTTTTTGTTGAAAGTATTATAGATAGAGGTAAAAGTTAACTGAAATAATACAGTAAGACCCATGAATAGTACCAAAAAGTGTAGTGAGGGTATGAATAGTAGAAAAAATAAACTGAATAATAAAATAAGCTGGCTTTTTAATTTTTGCCAAACACATACTAAAGCTGAATTTTTTTTTGCTGAAAGTGTAGAAAAAAAAGTTGAAAAATAAGCTAAATAGTATAATAAGACTCATAAATAGTATCAAAAAGTGCAGTAAAACTAATAAATAATAGTAAAAATAAGCTAAAATTGTAAATAAGTTTAAAATTTCAGCCCATCTCAAACGATCTCTTAGGATAAACTCTTTTTTTTTTTTTTTTGGTGAATGAATATACTTTAATTAAGCTGTCACGTAGCTAAGAGTCTTACATATCAACTCGCATGTAGTGTTTTTCACAGAGATCTTTTGGGCTTCAAATTACCCCTTCCCCAATTATCAAATTATGAACCAAAAAATATTTCAAATGTTACAACTTTTTGGGCTAATATTCGTCTTTATTTTTGTGAAGGGACCACATGGACTTCAATAGCATATATAATAACAGGAGTGATTGGGGCAGGAGTTTTGTCTCTTGCATGGAGCGTGGCTCAGCTAGGGTGGATTGCAGGTCCATTACTCATGATTGTCTTTGCAGGCATCACCATTATTTCCACAAACCTTCTATGTGATTGCTATAGATACCCAGATCCTGAATGTGGCCCCGCTAGAATTCGGTCCTATATGGAAGCTGTCAGGGTGTATTTAGGTGAGAGATTTAATCCCAATTTCCTGATCTTTGTCACATCTAATCTTAACCATCAATCAATGATGTATATTTTTTTTTTTTGGTAGAAATCAATCAATGATGTATTGTCTTAGCTAAGTGATATTTGTCTTGCAAGTTGAAATTTCTAAAATGTGGACCCATTTAGCCAAAAAAAAAAAAAAAAATCAAGAATTGTGTGTGTTAGGCTTCATATATATATATATATA
>NW_027069480.1:0-11831 GCF_002906115.3 Quercus suber
GGTATTATTTACAAACTCATTAATAACAACTCTCTTATAAGGCCTATTCTTCTAGGTAGCAAAATGCTAAATTTACTACTAATTTTAACACAAGCTACTTATAAATTGATGTGACAATAAATGTAATAAATGTCGTATTCATAAATAAATTTCGTAAATACTTTTTATGTTTTGTTTAAAAATTGATACATTAGTTTGTAAAGTCATGAAAGTATTTATAAAATCCCTAACATCATAATTTTTTTTTTCCAATAATTTAATTTTGAATGATGCTAGAGGTAATAAAAATTTTATTAAAAATGGCTGTGTTAACATTTAAACATTAAACAAGGCAGAATTGTTACAAGTACTGCAGATTAAGAAAGTTGCTCTTCCATGTTGTGGCTATGGAGGTGGGGGTTGTTGCTGCCTGAGAGAAGCAGAAGCAGAGACCACGGAGCCTATGTATTGACCGTTGAGTGTGTCAATTGAAAGTAGAAGGGAGACAACTCAAAATTACAGAAAACTCATAAATTAACATATTAATAAATATGATTTGTATAACATCAACAACATAATAAATAAATTTTTTAATCATTTTTTGTTTCATGCTCAAAAATTGGTACAACAATTTATAAATCTTATATAAAAAATAAATTTTTTAATAACTATAACATCAATCAAGTAAAATAGAAAGTTAAAAAATTTGTTTATTCTAATATCAATGTGATCCGTAGCTGATAAATCAATTTGTAAAATTTTTAAAATAAAATTGAAAGTACAACTTTTTAAACTTTTCCTTTAATTTTTCACTCAAATGATACGGATGTGCATTTTGTGAGATTTGAATGAGTTTTGTCGACTGGTGCTCCAAGTTGGTGAAATAGGTGTTCCAATTATCCTTGAAAAGTTGAATAGAGCTCAGAAAAAATTGATGCTGTCTTCCTCACGTGTCCTTTATTGCACATGTCATTGAGTGGTCGGGCTAGCTGGTCAGAAGAGAGTCTGTATTTGAGCCACAATTTTTGTTTCGATCATGACACATGGACGGTAAATGGTGTATGAAAAGTTTTTTTGATAAAAAGTAGTGTATGAAAAGATGGAATAGCTGGACGCAATAACTCACTTTAGAGTTTTGCTAAAGATACTGGTCCTCCCAAAACCGATCCATGTTGTCTGTGGCTGTTGATGGGAATTCCCAGTCAAAGTCGAAGGCCATAAAAGTTATAAGACCTGGCTATTGATATTGAGGAATGAATGAATGTTTTTGGGTATTGGCTTGGCTAGCCATAGAAGAAAAAGTTGAAGGATTTTGTTAGAAGTATTGGTTAAATGATTAAATTTATCATATTCTAATAGTTTAAGCGTTTGAGACAATCGGTTATTTAACATGGTATCAAAGCATGAGATCTTGAGTTCAATCCTTGTCTCCTCCACTCTACCTCCTATTTAAAATTCCCATGTGTTGGGCCTTACCTATTAAAAGGTAGTTTCGGCTCACACGTGAGGGGGAGTGTTAAGAAGTATTGGTTAAATGATTAAATTTACCATATCTCAATAGCTTAAACTTTTGGGACAATCGGTAATTTAACATTTGAGTCTCCTCCACCGATGGATAAGAGGGTTTTAACAGATGGGTTTTTTTGCTGCACGGTTTTGGTGAAGGCTGAGAATTGGATTATGTCTGTGGAGGAAATGTTAACTTGGTAGGAGTTGGAGTCAAGATAAGCAAAGGCGCAAAAGAGGTGTGTGAAAGGGTTGAATCTATGTTGGACAATGGGTATCCACTGCCAGATAACCAGTAGGAAGCTTTGATGTCTTATTCCCAGCCGAGAAGCGAAGTTGGAGAAGGAACAGGAGGGTGGAAGAGAATAAAGCAAGTCTTTTCAAAGCCATTAAGGGAATTTGGGAGTTGTTTTCCTTTCTATGATTATGGTAATGGAGCAGATATATATTGGCAAATAGCATGGTTTCTCTTTCAATATATGTTTTTTTTTTAAAAATAAATTTAATTCTTTCTTGGATGGAATATTGTATTTGCGACTTGCATATAAGATACATTGGGTTTTAAAGTCAAAAGCAGTTTCAATTTTGAGGTTGTTGAATTTTCAAAAAAAAAATTTGAGGTTGTTGAGAAACAAATAATCTTTTGGTAAAAACCTTGGAAAATCCGAAAAGTACGGGTACCGAAACATGTGGGAAAATGAATAATACAACCACAAGCAATCAACAATACAACTTTTTTTTTTAAATAAATAAAAAATATATTTTTGAGAAGAATAATGATTATGTCGGCCTATCATTGTGATACACTAATATATAGTTATCTAAATAGTTGTTAGAGATCAAATTCATTTAAACCGTATATTTTATAGTAAAATATTTTTCAAAACATGTTATATAGTTGTGCTTTTATTATCTCTGACACTTTTTTTTTTTTTTTTTTATATCAATTGTATGTCTTAAATTGTGGACATTGTCATATCAATAACGAACATCAAATGGTGAAGGTAAACAAATGTAAGAAGATATTTTTCTTACATATTTTTGCTAAAATAAAAAAAGAAACAAGTTCAAACAATTTTGTGGGTTCCGGTTAGCTTAACTGGTAAAATTTTTTATGGTTGCATAAGAGATTTGGGGTTCAATCCCTGCCTATACCAAAAACTTATTGGTATATTGGTCTGATGATAAGAAGTTATTATCAATAGCGGATGCTATAGATTGAAACTCTCTAAAAAAAAATTTTCAAAAAATTCTATCAAATTTATTATTGAGGTAAAAGTTCTGAAATTTTGTTGAAACTGAAATTTTTGCTGAAAGTTCTGTAGATAAAGGTAAAAGTTAGCTGAAATAGTATAGGGATCCATGAATAGTACCAAAATGTGCAATGAGACCCATGAATAGTAACAAAAATAAACTGAATAGTAAAATAAACTGGCTTTTTAATCTGAGCCAAACACACACTAAATCCACAAGATCAAAATTTTCAAATACAAAGCTTAAGAAACATTGGTTGAAACCCTAACTTTTTTTCTTTTATCGTAATTTCATTTTTACTTCAATATGAAAATTATCGTTATAGCAAATTATTTAAGAAGCTAGAAACTAACACAAAAATATTAGAAAATGATAAATTCATAATTTTTAACCTGTTTAATTTGGAGAGAGTCCAATTGTAATCTGCCACGAAAAGTAACCTAGCAACCCCTTTCCCTTAGCATATGTGACCTTTGTATGAATACTTTGGACATCATCATAACCAATCCATGTTGTCCCATTGTAGCAATAATCTGATACAAACATGGAATTAAACACTGTTGTGGTACTGTTTTGCGCTATGATTTGAACCAATTTCTGACTTGCAAATTACCTATTAATGCTCCACCTGCCGTACAGCTGCACCATGAATTGGCTGGTGCTAATAAGCCACGGTTATTAGCATCTACAAGTGTCCATGCAAACCCATAGTATGGCAAGCCAAGTGAAATTTTCGCCGCTGGCGAACATGCCTGAATCCAAGAACTAATCCCAAAATCACCACTATAACCTGAATGGTTGGATCAAATAATGAAGTGGGTGTTAGAAATATATTAGACATATTTATTCAAATATAATAAGCTCAAGTTCAATCCTATTTTGTGTACAAATGAAATCTCCTACTTGTACTACAAGTCTACTAACCATAGTTAATGTATGGTTAATAATCTAGGTTAAGTATAGCTTACTATATATTCTCATGTTAATAATTCATTATAGTATAGGATTTGTACTACTTTTATATATTAAAGAAAATTTTCCGTGGACATAAGCCGTTAGGGTAAACTACCACGTAACCCTCGTGTTCTTATGTTCCTATATTTTGCTTCCTTATAGCAGTTCCATATCTATTCTAAGAGCATTAGCATTGGAGGGTGTAAAAACCTCTATTTTACACTTAATGGACCAAAACATGCTACAGTTGGGTTGTATTTCTAAAAAATTATACAACCTGGCTACAGTAAGTTGCTAGATTTGCAACTTAGAGCAGTATTGGTGGTGCTAAAAAGCTATATTGCTATTTTTAGCACTACCAAATACAAAAATATGACTACATTGGTGGAGTCAAAGCCAAATAATTTGGCTCTGCAGCTACAATGCACAGCTACTTTTGGCTGTGCATTGTAGCTCAAAGGTTAAAAAAATAAAAGTATTTTATGTTGCTTCAAAATATTTTGATATTTTTTTTTTCTGCTCTTCGTTCTCCATCCCTCTCTCTCTCTCTCTCTTTGCTATCTCATTTTCTATGCTCTTTTCTTTTCTCAACATTTTCTCTCTTTCTTCTCAAATTTTTCTCTCAAATTCTTTTCTTTTTCTTCTCAATTTTTTTCTCTCTTTCTTCTCAATTTTTTCTCTGTTGTGTGAGGGTCTCTTCCTTTGCCGTGTGGGTGTGGGTGGTGGGTCATCGGCGTCGTGAACCCAGGCGATGAGAAGCAAAAACGAGAATGAAGCACTTGAACCCAGGCGATGATTTGGACTAAACCCAAACAAAGCAACCCCACGGTTCGAACTAAACCCAGGCGGCAGCCTCTGCTCTCTGAAACTTCCATGGCCAAGCCTCATTGGCTCTTCCTCCAACCATCATCGCCACCATCGGCGGTGGTCCGATCTCAAGCCGACTCAATTTAACGACAAATACTCTTCTCTCAAGCGTCGATCTAACGACAAACCCTTTTCTCTCAAGCCTTTGGGTATATTTTTGAATCTTTGATTTGGGTCTTAAGAAAGAAAATTAAAAGGAAGAACAGTGGGTTTTAGGTATTTTTTCTGAATCTTTGATTTGGTTCTTAAGAAAGAAAAATGAAGAAAGAACAAGAACTCAGGTGGTGGTGGTGGTGGTTGACCGGTGGTGGTGAGTTGTGTGAAGTGGTGGTTGACTGGTGGTGGTGGTTGTGATGATTGTTTATTGTAGTATATATATTATTTTATTGTATTGGATATAGAATTTTATTGGAATGTTTATGTTATTTTATTGCGTTGAAAGTTAAAATAAAACTACTAATGTTGAGTGTTTTATGAAGTGAGAATGTAAAATAGATAAAGTAGCTTTTGGTGGAGTTAAATAGCTAAAATTATAGCTCCACCAATGTGGATGCTCTTATTGTTAACCAGTTGCAGACTTAAAATAAACAATTTTATTCACCCACAACTGCGCCGCACCTTATTTTTGCGGTCACATGTGTGGTGCGATGCGGTTTAGAGTTTAGCCAAAACCATAACCGCACCACACCTCATTTTTGTGATCACATGTGCGGTGCAGTATATAAGATACGGTTTGAAGTTGGTATATTTTTCAAATTTTCGGCTTTTCCTACCCAGCCAAAACTAAGTTTTCCCTTTATTTGGGACCAATTTTTAAACTATTGAGCTAGTTTTTCTTTATTTTTGGGCTGGCTTTCCTAGTCAACACTTGCTAGGATTATCAAACTATTATTATTATTTTTAAAACAAAACTAGGGTTATTAAACTATTAATCATATATTTTATATTAAAAATAAATAAATATATTAATATATAGAGAAGGTGCGATGCGGTGTGGTTTTTTTATTATAAAACCACAAACCGCATTGCACCATATGGTGCAGTGCGTTGCAGTGCACTATTACTTGCGGTGTAGTGCGATTATGTCATTTTATGAGCGGTTTTGGTGCGATTTTTGCAATTTGTGTGGTATGATGAACACCCCAACTCAGATCTCTCTCTTTTCCCTCTATGTCTCTCTAGTCTCTTCCCAACATTTTGTGGGTTCTGGGTTTTGAGATCCTTTTTTGGGTTTACGGGTTGTGGGTTGCTGATGGGTCATGGCCCATGGGGTGGTGGCTTGGTCGTGGTAGGCATGGGTTTGATGGGGTGGGCGTGGGTTGTGGGATGTATGGGTCTGGCATGGTTCAGAATTTTGGTTGCGGTTTGGTGGTGGTGGATGTGTGGGTTTTGGCTATGATGTTGGTTGTGCGAGTCAAAATATGATTGTGTGAGTTTGATGTTGGTTGTGTGGGTTGGAATATGGCTGTGTAAGTTTAATTTTTTTGATTTCTTCTTCTTCGTATCCCAAATTGGGTGTAACAAAATGATTGAATCCTTCTCCTGTCTATTCAGGCATGGTTACGTGAGTTCAATTGTATGTTTACCATTTAGCTTAATCCAAAGCACAATATATAATGCTTGAATTGATAGGATTTCTGTCTTCTTTTGCTTCTTTTGACCAAAAGCGCAATACCATTCAGCTTGTTCCAAAGATGCTTCATAGCAATAAAAGTTCTCTAATGATCTGTGTAGTAATTAATCGTCGAAGTGTGGAATTAGTCCTAACTCTCCTAAGCAGAGCCATATGAAATGGCAGATTCTCACACCAATAAGAAATCATTGCAATTTTTAATATCAAATTTCTGTCAACACCAATCAAGAAGAAACTTTCAAAATTGATAAATTTAGATAGTGCTAGAACACTTGCAAGCAAAATCATTCCTCACAGAGGTTGTAATCACTTCAAGTTGCCAAATGTAATGAAATCTTGCACCCAGTGACCCAAATCTATATATTACTAAAAACGAAAGCGTAGTGTTTAATGTTGCTGCACTCACGTTGCGCCACGTCAGCAACCATGTTATTTCCATTTTTTTGTCTATTTTAAAATAGTTTTTACAAATTTCAAAATCATAATAAATCTATAAATTTTAAAATAATAATAAATCTGTATAATAAATCTCAGCACTATCTCCACCATAAAGCCCACTTCTTATCTATTTAATTCAACCATAAAGCCTCAACTCAAAGCCTTTTCAACTTAAAGGAAAACCAGGAGATTTGAAACCGTGAAACAGGGTTTCACAAAGGCTTTTGCATGAGAAGCACAGCGTGAAAGGACAAATGGACAATTTGAACTTCTCCCACCTCTTTGCTCTATGGTTACGCATCGTTTCAAGGACAAACAAACGGTTTGAACTTCTGCTCTACGGTTTCACATCGTTTCAACCTAAGGAAAACCAGAAAGTTTGAAACGGTGATGGGAAGGAATTTGATACCATTTGAAACCATGAAAATCTCCCCACTTTCCTACTCTACGGTTTCACAGTAACAACCACTTATCTAACTTCCTTCCTTCCTGTCTTCCTCTCCTCACAGTATATAAATACTGACAAAACCCGGCTGATTCGGTATCTCTAAATCCCAGTTCTTTTTGTGCTCCATTCTTTTGCTTGATTTTTTTGTTTCCCTTTTTTATATTTTGTTACTGCCTCTTTTGTGCTGTGGTGTGAATGATTGTTATGTTGAAATTTTGATTGCTGGGCCTTTTAATTTGAGCTCTGACTTTTGGTTCAATACTGACAAAATCTTTGCTGCCTCTTTCGTGCTATGGTGTGGATGATTCTTTTGATTGCTGTGGCTTTTAATTGAAGCTCTGTCTTTTGGTTCAATACTGACAGAAGCTGAAGAAAATTACAATGTCATATAAATCAATAGATTCAATACTGACAGACGCTGTAGAATTACCGCCAATAGATTATCAATTGATTTATATGAATTGGTAGTAATGAATGTCCAATAGATTATCTTTTGATTTATATGAATTGGTAGTAACGGTTTGGTAGCAAAACCGCCAATAGATTATTCGTAATGAATTGTTGCTCGGTTTTGAATTATATGAATTGTGTAGGCTGTTCGAATTGTCTTAATTCTAATATATTCAACACAACGTTTATACCTGTCAACTTTCATCCAAAACGCCTTCCATAGTAATGATTTGATATCAAAACCGCCAATAGAATATCTGTAATGAATTGCTACTCAGTATTGAATTATACGAATTGTGTAGGCTGTTCGGTTTTACTACCAAAATATAATGTAAAGGACATTGTCTTATTAGTAATAGATTCAATACTGACATAACCAGAAGAAAAATTCCCAACACAGCATTTATACCTGTCAACTTTCATCTGAAACATTATGGGTCAACTTTCATGCCATAAGCTGTGATGTAGGAGGCACATCATCACCTCCCATAGTATCCCGCAAGTTGGATTGTTTCTTCAGTTTATGTAACCAAAAGAATTAAACAAAATAAATACAACATTGTTCAGTGAGTTGCTTTTCTGGAAAATAAAAATGAATTGCTTTGTTGTGGTGTGAATGACTGTTTTGATTGCTGGGGTTTTTAATTGGAGCTCTGTCTTTTGGTTCAATACTAATAGAAACTGAAGAAAATTACTGTCATATAAATCAATAGATTCAATACTGATAGATGCTACAGAAAAACCAGCAATAGATTATCTTTTGATTTATATGAATTGGTAGTAATGAGTTGCTTTGCTGGAAAATTACATTGTAAATAAAGCTGGATTGTTTCTTTAATTAGAAATAAAAAGTAGAGGCTATGCTAAACTATTTTGGTTATATCTTATGGTATGCTAGAATAAATTTATATTATCTTTTGGTTGTGTAGGCTGTTCGATTTTACTACCAATTCATTACAGATTAATTTATCTATTAAATTGTAAAGACACCAATAAGAGCTTGAATTTCTATGAGGTTGAATATATGTCGTTGATTAGTGAAATGGACAACTTAGGAGAGAATAGAAGTTAAGGGGAATAAAATAGTGCAAAAAATAAGGGCCCTCAAGTTGTCTTTCATGGGTTCATAAATTTTGAACTGTAAAATATAAAAGAGCAAAAGCAAAAAGAAAAAGAAAAAAAAGAAGGCATATAGAGCATGTAGATGAGAATTCAGGCAGTGCTAAAATGGGCAGTGAAAGCTTCTAACATAAAGTGAGTGTATGTGTATTAAAAGCAGAGGTAGTAAAAAAAACAATACACCCTAAAACATAAAACATTAGATCTTTTTTAGTGTATGTGTATTTGCATGTGAGTGTTTGTGTTCATTCATCAAAAAAAAAAAAAAAAATTGGTGTTCAAAATGAAAAGGTGTTGGATTTAATTTTTTGAATTCTTATCTGGGTTCATGTGGCTACCTCTTAAAAACTTGATTTTAGGGTATAGTTTCTCTTCTAGATATAAATTTGAAATTCATAAGGAATTTTAAATTCTTATTCATTTTGGTTTCCATTTTGGATTTATAGGTTCTAATTTGAACCAAGATGGAACCACAATAGACTTTGAGATTGTGTATTTGAACTTTTAGGGGAAATTGATCTTTGGGTTTGAATTTTTTATGATTCATTTTGTGGTGGGTTTGTGCATTGAGATTAGAGTTTGGTATTGGTTTCTTTTGAATTGTGGGTTTGGGTTAGATTTAGAGGTGGATCTGTGAATATGAGGTCATATGTTAGATATTTTTACTGATTTAGTAAACTATTGAACTTGGACTTGGTCTTAACATTTTGGTATTTAACTTTTGAAGACAATTTCAGGTTTTGCAAATAGGATAGGTTTATATAGTAGAAAGGAGATGAATTGAATCACAATGGTCTTTGAGATTATGTATTTGAAAGTTTAAGGGATATTGAGAAGAAGGTTTGATTTTTTAATGATTTATTTCATGGTGGGTTTGTGCATTGAGATTAGAGTTTTGGATATTCTCTGCAAATTTGAAATTTATTATTGAGAATGAATTGTGGGTTCAGTGAATTTGGGTCTAATTTATAAGTGGTCTTGGTCTTAGGTTTTATCCAAATAGAAAAGATTTATACTAGACAACAGCAATGGCTGCCACTGCTGCATAAAATTTGGTTTACAACAATAAGGGGGCCATTGGAAGTTGTCACGGTTTTTAGTGCATAAGATTGTACATTCATGTTGCTAATCTCATTTGAATAGAGGTTGTAGTAATGCATGTCAATGACTACATGATTGAAGTTTCCAGCAAATAAGAGTTGCTCCTTTGGATAAGAATTCCCCAACTGGTTTGAGAGGATCATATAAGCACTTGCTGTGTACTTTCTCATAGCATCATACCTGGATTTATAATAGTTTTTAAGGTTGTCTGGAGTGACTCCTGGTGCATAAGATTCGTTCATTAACTCAATTGCTACAAGACATGGATTGTTGGCATACCTGCGCAAAAACAAGGTCTAATTTAGGATGTAGGGAACATTCAAAATTCATTAGTTGCTCTTATTGGAGTGGTCTATATTGCATATGTGGTCTGTCACTCTTAGAGAGCATTCTCAAACCATTTTATTGAAAAAAAAAAAACATTAGTAGTTAATCAAAGATATGGTACTTTATAGTAAGAATAAAAGTTAAGTTTATTGAACCTTTTGCTAAGAATAAAAGTTTAGTTTATTGAACCTTTTTGCTAGGAAGTCTATGACTGCACAGTATCCTTTATATTGGAATCTCCCCATTCCTAAAATCCATCTCTTGTCCCACTGTGATCATTTCCATTATGTGATCCTCAAACCACATGCAGGTCAGCAATTACTTTCATCCCACATTTCATAAAATTTTCAAAGAAAACGTCAATTTAAAGTAATTTGTTACGACCTTTGTTCTTAATAATTTGTGCATCATGTATCTTAAAAGAGCTTAATTGGGATCATAAGTAAAATCATCTTTTTAATATATAAGCAGGAAGTTAGAATATGGGAAGACTTCTGGGTCATGGTCATAATTTCAAACACATTGCTAAGATAGGTTAGTGGTTCAACAACATCTGGTGGTTAGTTTGCTAATTAATGTAATGAGAGGAGAGTGGGACTTGGCAAAGTTACATGACTTGTTTGAGAGGAGGTTTACTGTGAGGTTAGCATATTTTTTGCAACAAGGGATGATGTCAATAACAGAGATCAGTCTGGAAGAAGCAATGGAATTTGAAAATACTATGGAGAACAACTTAGAAAATTTTACCTACTAAATGCAGGTTACAAGAGTTGGGATCATTACTACTTATTACAAGCTCATCAAGATCTAACATTTTAGGCGGTTTTTCAAGATCATCAAGATCTATTATTGCTTAACTTTTATAAATTTTTTCTGCTATTAGATAATGCAATTGGTCTGATTGATTGATAGGATGCTTTTAAACCCATATATAATGGTTGCATTATAATGATTTTTAGTTATTTGAGTTCTGAAATTATCTACAAGTTAATTTTTAATTATCAAAATGTTTAATGTTGGCGATGCTCTTTTATTTGTCAGAAAGAAACTGATATTGATATAATGCAGAAGAACTTCAGTACATGCCATGCCAAAATTGTATCACTCTGTGACCAGTTGTTGGATCAACCTACCGTGCAATCACTTGAAAAAATTCAATAATTCAAGGCTTCATTAAATTCATTGACATTGTACTTGGTTTATCTTTAAAACAATTGAGGCCAAATTCAAGTGCTATTTTTGTTTCTTTGGTTGATCTTTGAAATAATTATGGCCAAATTCAAGTGTACTTTTTTGGTTCTTTGGAGATATAACTGGGGAGGGGTTTGGCTTTTTGGTTCTTTGGATCTGAAGGAAAGAGGAAATTTTTTGAAAATTAGGCTACTTATTGGCCTTAATAAATAGATAAATCATCAAATATTTAGAAACAAATTATAAGTTGCATGTAACTTTGCAATATGAACTAAACATTTCACTTGCATATCTCTTTTTCAACCACAGTGTACCAATAATGAGAAGTTCTATTTTGAAAGGGAACTTAACTGGGAAATAAATGTGCTTGCTGGAGGAGCAATGATTTATAATTTTTTTACTTTCGCAAGACTGGAATGGAGTATATGAACATTAGGAATTACTCTTATAAATAAATAAATAAGTTCTTGATCATTTTTCTTAATTTTCCCGTGCATCGCACGGGTTAGCGACTAGTGAAATTTAAAACTAGTAAACTAGTCTTAAAGTTCAATATACTTCTTT